>NC_086011.1:1510000-1770000 GCF_030014385.1 Trichomycterus rosablanca
TTATTTTTTTTGGCCATAACCTACAAACCTCCTATGGTACCTGCCTGTATATAGGAGACTTGGAGACATGGATCTTCAAGCTTGACGCTACTCTATAGCGCCACCACGGGGTCAATCAAGCTGAGCTTGAGCGCCTGAGCAGCGGGGAGGAAGGACCACTACCTGTTTACCAAGTGTCATGTCTGTACGAGTTATGGTTTGATCTGTGTGTTTTGTTTTATCAGAGAAAAAGAATACAAAGAAGAATCCTAACAAGAACAGTAGGGTTCCTGTACCTCTGGTGCTTGAACTACTAAATATTTTGACTTTGAAAGAATTTGTGTTTGTTTGTTTGTGCCCAGTATTTCCCCCTTTAAAATCACTTTTATAATCAAGAAGCATCCAAAAACTCTTGCAAGTTTAGCTATCCAATCCTGTCATGGGAACGCTGGTCGCCAAAACCCAAAAAGATTCCTTTCAGGTCCTTTCAGGTTACATGATTGTGCTAAAAACAGCAGATAAAAATCGTGCAGATCTGTTTGGACCAGTAAAATGTTCTCAAACCATCAGAACTAGAAAACAGAAGAAATCTCGGCTATTTCTTGCACTTATCCTCACAATCAATAAAATTTAATGTGTATAACTATTAATAATCTTATCAAACCAGAAGGAAACATGCTTTTAGGGTTTTGTTTTTAAATAGATGTTGCATTTGTGTTAAATTTACCATCTTTACCATTGTGTTCTCAGAAACAGAAAGGAAATCTGGTGCCTCTTTTACTTTTTTAAACCATTTAATAGAAATTGTTCAAGTTTTTTCTTAAAACGTCTTTAAAATCTTTATGATTGAAACTTGTTGATCTTAAAACTGTCACCCAATTGCTCATGTAGAGTTCATAAATGCACATTCATTCACTGAAGGTTTTTTTAAAATATATAGCATGACTGATTCATGCAGACACCTGAGAATCATTCTTAAACCATGTAAAATCATGCAAAATGGGATTAAATCATTTAAATACATACCTGAAGCACTGCAAACGATATTAATCCAGGATTCATGCATGCAAAATCAAGTCTGGGTCCATGTGTAAAGCATGCAAACTATACAGTACATTGACTAGTTTACTGATAGTGCTGAGAGATGAAGTTAATGGAGCTGGTTCATCACTTACCAAAATAAAACCGTGTTTTTAATCCCTCCTTGGCTGGTCACCTGCCGTCAGTATCAGTCTCACACCCCGAGGGTCAGTTTAATGTCCTTATCACAGAATAAAAGAGGGATAAAGACGATCTAAATCCGTGTGGAGGGACACCGAGGTGTTTGGAGGAGGCTCTTTGGTGGGTTCCTGGCTGAACGGTGGAGGGGTTTGCTGCTCCTGCTGCTCCTGAGCTCTGGGTCCACTGTCTGGTCTCAGAACGCCTCTCGCTGGAATAGAGCCATGAGGTAACGGGACTCGAATCCTCTTTCAGCACCAGCACACTTATTCAGCTCCCAATTACACCCACCACTCACTCACCCACTCACCCACTCACTCACCCACTCACCCACTCACTCACCAACTCACTCACCCACCACTCACTCACCCACTCACCCACTTACTCACCCACTCACTGTGGGTTTCCATCCCATCCAGGTTTTAATCCAGTTTTCCTGATATGACATTGATGTATGCAAGAAATTACAATGCTGTGCAAAGAAGTATTTGCCCCCTTTCTGATTGTCTGTTTTTGCACATCCTGCAGTAATTGCAGATCATTAAGCAAAATATCATTTTAAACAAGGTTATTTAGATACAAAATCATTTTGTTGAGCATTTTGTTTATTTCACAGAGGCAAACTTACCCAACATCCATGTCATCACAGCAAAAAATAATAATAATAAATGATTTGGTGCATAACTGGTTGCAACTGGGTGGGGACGGGTCAGCTTTATATGTATAGTTTCTAGCTTTTGTCTGAAGTTTTTTGTGGGTCCAAGTATTAATTAGGAGGGTCAGATACCTTCTAATCCATCCATAATTTGAACCATGGGTGCACCACCTTTACCAGCGACAACTGCAACCAAACATGTTCTTTTACTTTACATCACTGTGGAGGAAAGCTAACTTATAACTGTCATTATTATTGTTTTTGTTGTTTGTTCATTAGCATAGTTTAAGAATGGAGTTTGACAGGCATGACACATAGATCTAGCATCACCAATTTCCTACCATTTTCAGACTATTATACTATTTATCCCATGACTAGTGTTCTTAAACCTTCATCTTTTTCTCCTGTGTTGTGTTTATGTCACCAAAAAGTGACACCAAGGGGAGGATGAATTTACTTTTTTTCGATTACAAAGCCGCTCAGGGAGTTCGATTACCTTTAGTCTAGGCCCACATCTCTTTAAACTCTACAAATAAATACATAAATGAATTGAATCTAAGCTCTGAATCTGAACCTGTTGTGACTCAGTCGAGAACACAGTGTTTGCCAGCGTCTTTGGTGGCCGCTCTCCCCACACTGTGTCCTATTTCTTTTGCGTCCGAATGACGAATGACCCCTAATTGAGCGTTCTATGGTGACCAGGTCAGGCTTTTCCATGGCTTAGGGAACTCCTAGTTTCCTGCCATTCACACAATTCTTTCTGCTGAGAAACAAGGCACGACTGAAGCTGGTTGATATCCAGACTTACTGGTCTGTTTCTGAATGATGAAAAGAAAAAAAAAGAAAAAATCAGAGGCTTGTTTTTGTAATAGCAACATGTTTCATTTCTGCATTGTAAACATATGGGGTACTGAGAATTTAATGCAAGAGCAGTCCTAATTCAATAGTGTTCAAATGACAGACCTTCCACACACCGTGCAAACCATTGCTCAGTTTATACCACCACCAGGCAAAGAACCATACAAAACCCCTTTAACCGTGCATAACTACGCAAACATACACTCCCAGAGATGAACCCTTAGTTTGTATTGTACCATAAACTCATTTAAGGTCTATACATTATAGAGCCAAAAGTATATGAACACCCATCTTACTTATTGAGTTCTGTTGTTTTAGCCTCACATCTGTTGCTAACAGGTGTATAACATCAATTCTGTAAAATAAATGATATGCTTTCAACTTCGTTACAGATGTTTAGAAAAGGACTTTTCCAGTTTGCTGTGCTGAGGACATGGTAACTTGCAAGGAACCTTTCAAATCTGAGACGCCCCTTCTCGTCCAACACCAATAACTACATTAAATTTTTAAATGACTTTTAAGTGAACGGACACAGGTTCCCATAGACACACTTCAAGTTCATGTGAAAAGCCTTCCAAGAAAAGTGGAAGCTGTTATATGACCACGGTTTGTGTAATTTACTGCTGCACCCTATATGAATAAATATGATAACATAATACTGTAGAATTTAATTGTGATTAAATAGCTTAAATAGTTGATATTGTAATATTTGGGACAGCAATTATTGGTGCTTTTTAAAGAATTCTTAACAAATCTATATTTGAAGAACATGAACAACAGGTGAAATGTCTTTGACCGGGGTGTGAGAGTCATCAGGGAAATAACAGCATGATTAACTAGGGACCGGAGATGAGACAGGATGGAGGGGTTGCTAGGAAACAAGAACATCAATGTATTTTCTAATAAAGGTGTTTGTCTTGTCTTCCTTCTATTTGATTCTGATACCATCTGACAGAAAAGTGCTGATAAATGCATCTCTGCTCAACTAGCAAATATTTGCTTGTTTACGGAAATTCATGCTGGTCACTTTATCCTGGTCAGGATCGAGGTGGGTCTGATTCATTGGGCGGAAGCACACACACACACACACACACACACACACACAAACACTTTTTTAGTATTTCCAATTGGCCTGCATGTCTGCATGTCTTTGGAATTATGGTAGGAAACCAGGGCACCCGGACAAAACCCTGACAGACACAGGGAGAACATGCAAACTGCACACAGAAAGAACACTGGCCTTTTAGAACTTTCCAAAAATCTTATATTCAGTCAGCCTTGTTTACATTTAGGGCATTTAGCAGATGCTCTTATTAAGCGGCTTACAACTGTGACAGAATACAATGCAAGCAGATGAGGTTTAATTATGTTTTTTATTATTATTTAATAAATTTGGAGCTTGGTCTCTATGCTAGCAGATTTGAATCTGGATCTCAGCTGTGCTATCAGCCGATCGGGAGTCTACACAGACATGGTTAGCTATGTATTGAGATGGAGGCTGTCTGTATTTTAATATTTATTATAATTATTATTATTTCCCCCAAAAACCTGCCTACCCATCAACAATCTGCATGCAGAACTTAGGGGTGCATGGTTTATTACTGAAAAGCAAATAAGTGTTAGGAAATATAGTTGAGCTCTTCCTCTGTTTAGTGCAGAAACGATTATATTAAAACTAATGTCATGGTTATCCTTTAGGAAAAAATGTATGCAGGTTGTGTCCCAAATCATGAACTACTATACTAAAAAGTTTATATTAATTAGTGCACTACTAATACTATTCAGATACATTATCTAGTGTTTAGAGTGCGATTTGGAACGCAGCCCAAAAATTAGTTCTACAAAATAAACAAAAACGAAGCGTATTAATCCCGAGCCCAGTCAAGCTGAGGTAATATATGTATTATATTTTAACTGTTTTAATCATTATTTATCAATTTAAAACTTATTGTTTTCGTAGTGTTGAAAATGTTGTGTTTTTATCGATTAGCAGCCTTTGCTAATTGGCTAACTGCTAACCTAGATGAAACTTAGTAAACTACTTGATTTTGTTAATATGCATGCGTCATTACAGTTATATTTATTTTAACATTTATAAATTGTGCTAAAGTTGATATTTGTAGTTTAAGTAACTCAAATTGACACTTTTATTATGGCTTGACGCTGTTAAGTTTGGCTAATGACTACAGCTAAAAGAAGTAACGGTATTCCGTGCAGTCTCAGCCTTCCATACTGACCATTATTATTAATTTAATTTATTTATTAATTAAAAGTGTCTGTTGTATTCATACAGCAACCTTCTTATTTGCTTGTGTATGTTGAATGGTGCTGAAAGAGCAGTAAAACTGCAGTTTGGGAGGGTTTTTAAGAATATATTAATATACAATCCAAATGTAATAATTCATTATTATTATTTTTATTGTAACTGACTCACTCATGCGTTTGAAAATAATCAAATTGACTTCAGCACGTTTAAGTTAGCGGTCTTTAACTGTAGTGCTCTTTGCAACTTTATATTTGGGTCAATATACAGTGTATCACAAAAGTGAGTACACCCCTCACATTTCTGCAAATATTTCATTATATCTTTTCATGGGACAACACTATAGACATGAAACTTGGATATAACTTAGAGTAGTCAGTGTACAACTTGTATAGCAGTGTAGATTTACTGTCTTCTGAAAATAACTCAACACACAGCCATTAATGTCTAAATAGCTGCAACATAAGTAAGTACACCCCACAGTGAACATGTCCAAATTGTGCCCAAAGTGTCAATATTTTGTGTGACCACCATTATTATCCAGCACTGCCTTAACCCTCCTGGGCATGGAATTCACCAGAGCTGCACAGGTTGCTACTGGAATCCTCTTCCACTCCTCCATGATGACATCACGGAGCTGGTGGATGTTAGACACCTTGAACTCCTCCACCTTCCACTTGAGGATGCGCCACAGGTGCTCAATTGGGTTTAGTCCATCACCTTTACCTTCAGCTTCCTCAGCAAGGCAGTTGTCATCTTGGAGGTTGTGTTTGGGGTCGTTATCCTGTTGGAAAACTGCCATGAGGCCCAGTTTTCGAAGGGAGGGGATCATGCTCTGTTTCAGAATGTCACAGTACATGTTGGAATTCATGTTTCCCTCAATGAACCGCAGCTCCCCAGTGCCAGCAACACTCATGCAGCCCAAGACCATGATGCTACCACCACCATGCTCGACTGTAGGCAAGATACAGTTGTCTTGGTACTTCTCACCAGGGCGCCGCCACACATGCTGGACACCATCTGAGCCAAACAAGTTTATCTTGGTCTCGTCAGACCACAGGGCATTCCAGTAATCCATGTTCTTGGACTGCTTGTCTTCAGCAAACTGTTTGCGGGCTTTCTTGTGCGTCAGCTTTCTTCTGGGATGACGACCATGCAGACCGAGTTGATGCAGTGTGCGGCGTATGGTCTGAGCACTGACAGGCTGACCTCCCACGTCTTCAACCTCTGCAGCAATGCTGGCAGCACTCATGTGTCTATTTTTTAAAGCCAACCTCTGGATATGACGCCGAACACGTGGACTCAACTTCTTTGGTCGACCCTGGCGAAGCCTGTTCCGAGTGGAACCTGTCCTGGAAAACCGCTGTATGACCTTGGCCAAAAGGTTTAGCTCAGTTTCAGGGTGTTAGCAATCTTCTTATAGCCCAGGCCATCTTTGTGGAGAGCAACAATTCTATTTCTCACATCCTCAGAGAGTTCTTTGCCATGAGGTGTCATGTTGAATATCCAGTGGCCAGTATGAGAGAATTGTACCCAAAACACCAAATTTAACAGCCCTGCTCCCCATTTACACCTGGGACCTTGACACAAGACACCAGGGAGGGACAACGACACATTTGGGCACAATTTGGACATGTTCACTGTGGGGTGTACTCACTTATGTTGCAGCTATTTAGACATTAATGGCTGTGTGTTGAGTTATTTTCAGAAGACAGTAAATCTACACTGCTATACAAGCTGTACACTGACTACTCTAAGTTATATCCAAGTTTCATGTCTATAGTGTTGTCCCATGAAAAGATATAATGAAATATTTGCAGAAATGTGAGGGGTGTACTCACTTTTGTGATACACTGTATAAGCATTTTGTATTATATTTGGGTCAATAAAAAAAAGTAATAAATGCTGTAAACTGTCCATCTGCTTTCTGTTCTGTAGTATTGGAACAAAAATGTGCTTTCATGAAGAAAGGACCAGTAAAAGCAGTGGTGAGGGAAGGTTTGCACCAGGACGCACTGGACTGAAGGTCGATGTTCTGCTGGTGAACTTTGGATCATGACTCCACCAAGTTGAATCAGTTCATCTGGACACAAGTCTGTTGTAGAGATACTTTTCGTTACGTTGGGCGAAACGTATCTCTACAACAAACTTGTGTCCAGATGAACTGATTCAACTTTGTGGATTTGTGTACCTGGATTATTGAGCATGCATCAACAGATTTGGATCATGACGTTCATGTGGATGTTTTTTTGACACACCCTGTCCCACCTACACACTGATGCAGAACCATTTCTTTTAACCAATAACCGACTATTGTTAGTCTCCAGTTAACCAACAAGCTTAAAGTCCAATTACAAAATCAAACACATTACCAAGTTTTATATCAACAGGTCTTTATGTTTTAAATGAATAGCAGAGCTGTTCATTTTTTTTTGCTCTAAATTCTTTAGACACTATTATTAACCTTAAAACCTGGCTGCTACCTAAGATAAGCATTCCCATTACCCACTTAGAAATGCAGGTAGACAATCACACAGGATAGATTCTGATCTTTCTGTTCACTCAAACCGCTTTTAAAGGTCTGAGATGCATTTTTGCGAGAAGATATACGATGCAAAACACAGTATGATTGTTTGCTAAGTATTAATAAAAAAACAATCTGATTTAAATCTGTAGACCCGGAGACACGTGATTAATAGTGTGTGTATTCCCACACTGTTTCTGTTTTCTGTACCGATGTGTGTTTTTTATTGCACTGTTTTGGATTGTGTCTCTTTGACATCTAAATATGCTGCTGAGACACCCAGGGGCATAAAATCTAAAAATGCCCTCGCCCACAGTCCTCCCACAGAGATCCTATAGGTTGTGACTGAGGTTCTGTTTTGCACTCGGTGAAAGGAAAACTGCGCGTATATCACGGCATTGATGTGTAAAAGCTCGTCCCTTGTTAAGCATGCAGAAAAGGATTTTAAAGGCATTGGAAAGACACAAAGATAAAAAACAAGGTCAAGCAATACAAACAATATGTTTCTATGGCAATGCAGGCTGCAGGTTGGAGAATAAGCAACCCTTGTGTCCTTTGATTCTCTGCAGCGATGCATGGGGCGATTACCAGGAAAAGGGAGAATGGTTGGAAAAAATAAGGAGGTGGGAAACTGAAAACGACTGTGTGAAACGGGACGGGATGGACGTCTCTTCATCATCATCAAAGGCACAAGCATATCTACTTCAAAAGCTTTATTCCTGGTGAAGTATTAAGATAAAAGCATGAATATATGTGCCCGAGAAACCTAGGAATAACTGTGTACACCCCTCCTAATTATACCCACAATGGTCAGGTGTCCACATAATTCTGGCCATGTAGAGTGCTTTTAATAACATATGTGAGACGAACCAGACAGTTTCTTCGTTGGACAGTTATGCTTAGAAGATTTAAAGATAAAAAATGGATGCAAAAGACTCTGTACGCTATACTGCTCTCTGTGTGACCCTGTTTCTGACTTGTAAAAAGAAGCCGTTGGTGATTGCAGGCACACTGGAGAGAGCGTGTGCTAGTCTGCGGCTCTGCTCAGACGTGATGGGGAATTGGACGTGACTAATTGAGGAGGAGAAAGGAAGACATGTAAGAATAGAATAATAAAATCTAAACCGTAATCGCTCTGTGTATGGAATGAGCTAATGGAGACGTAGGGACTTTGAGCGATTTGATTTTTATTTGGCTGTAATTAAACAGATTCTTATTGGGTGTTTTTTTTAACCTAGTGAGTGTGTGAAGTGGAAGTGGACTTGGTGCGCTGCTGTGTGTTCGGCGTGACGGTGGAGAGGAGCAGCTTGAGCTCGGCGGGCGTCGTCCGTACGTCAGCCGTCCCGCGGTGACCCGCATAAGGTGAAGGTTATTCGTATCATAATCAGCGACTAATTATTCTCACCCGGGGAAACGGATCGTTATTTTATCGTACTGAAATATTCACAGCTTTCCTGAGGGCTGCTCGTGTGTTAGCTGTGGGCGTCTGATGTCTCTTTTAATCACGTCCTAGTGAAAATAATGAATTATTTTGTCATTTTAATGCTTTTACCAAAGGCTACAACATTTTTATAATCGAAACGTATCATATTTTAATCACGTTTTGCTGTAGGGGTATAAATTACTAACCTGTTTATTTATTTATTTATAATAGAAGCCAAATTGGTTGCAGTTGTTGAATTTTGCTGAAACACTGTGGACAAAAGTATTGGGACACCCCTTCAATTTATTAATTCAAAACAGTTGCACACAGGTGTCAAAAAATCATATTTATATAAGGGAAATAACATGCCTCTAACATATAATGCAGCAGCAGTTTAGGGAAGGCCCTTTCCTGATCCGGCATGACTGCACGAGCTCTATAACGACATGAAGAAGATGAACCGGAACACCAACATCGGCGCTTGGCTGTACAAATCCTCTTTGGCTGCATGGGCACAAATTCCCACAGACATACTATACTTCAAGATCTTAAGGTGAGCTCTTTATAGACGTTTCTGTATTAGGCTGCGTTCTTCCAGCCCTCGATTATTGCCGGCCGTCCTGTCCCTGACACAGGATGCATGATGCAACCACCACCATGTTTCACAGATGGACAATTTTACCCAGTGCTCTCAGTGTTTGCTGTCCTGTATCTTAACAGTAAGGTACAGGAGGGATTTTAGAAGGCCTTTCTAGAAGTAATGTTGAAAAATTGGAGATGGCAGCTCGTCCCACAAGATTAAGATGAAACAGATCAAGGAGTGTTCAGTCAAAGTGAGTTTATATTTATAAAACATTCCCGATGTATTGATCATGACTGAGATAAGGTGTGGATTTAAGCCCCCGCAGATATCCACAGTTTTTTGTTTTTTTTTGTTCTTTTAGTGCGGTAGGCAGAGATTTGACCTCTTAACCCTCAGTTTGACCCCTCATTACAACATATCATGTTCTGTCCTTTTGGCTTTTTGAACAATTCGGACAGAGCTTTATCCGCTTCTTTCACTTCTTTCCGGATGCTGCTGTTCTTAATGTTCTTTCAACAAAATGAAATAACTCAATTTCTTTGTCGTTACAGAATTATGACTGAAATCACAAAATGTCTCAGTATTAAAAATATATATTAATATATGTGAGACTCATCTGGTGTGATTGGTAGGCTAATACACGAGTAAGCACTCTCAGTCAATCGGCTATAAACTAAGCAGACTTTCAAAACTGCTGGCTTGAAAACTTTTTTAGTCTGTATTACAAAAATGTGTAATAAATGACATTGAATGTAGAAAATGTGGGTGTTCAAGCCTCACCACTGCCAGGTTGCCACTGTTGGGGCCCTTAAGCAAGAGCCTTAACCCTCAACTGCTTAGATTGTATACTGTCACAACTGTAAGTCGCTTTTGGATAAAAGTGTCCGCTACATGCCATATGTAAATAATTCTTATAGGGGCAGCTGTAGCCTAGCAGTTAAGGTACTATAGTAGTAATCAAAACCATTGAGCAAGGACCTTAACCCTTAACTGCTTAGACTGCAGACTGTCACAACTTTAAACTTTTAAATAAAAAATGTTCACTAAATTCTGCAAATGTAAATGATCATCTCAGTGCTGGTCTGTACGGAATGTTGATAAAACAATGGGAGGATTTTTTACGTTGTGGTTTTGAACGGTCCTGTAATCGGTTCAAAACCTATAAGAAACAAAAACATACAGACACAAAAGCCTGCTCGACACAGTACAACGATGTAACGATAATGTTTGGTGTAGGTACCACCCAGTGTGTGTTTGCCAGGCTTGAATGATTTTTGACTCATGGCAGCGGATTCAAAGGTTTCTGCTAAAACCTCGACCAGGAGCCACGACAATAAAACGAGTCTGAACAACGGAAGCTTTTGCTTAACTGAGACTTTTTTCCTTTGGTTGTGGTGGTGGTTGCGAGGTAAAGTGTGTGTGTGTGTGTGTGTTGGGGAGGGGTGTGTGTTGGGTTTGTTCTCTTAGTTTCCCATGTCATTCGCACAAACAGGCTCCCCTAACAGGAACCGTAGGTACGCTGATCTCATTAGAACGTTACCAAGCGCGGCCTTTTAAAGACCCAGAGGCGGCGTAATTTCAGAATCAATCCTCGTCCAAAAAAAGGAAAAAAAAGCACCAGTGTTGGTTCTTTCTAAAGGACTGTCAATTACCTTCCACATCTATTGGGTGGAAAGGAAAGCAGCATGATTCAACCAGGCTTTAATAAAGGTCCATTCTTCTGGAAAATCGGCCCGCGCATGGACTTGAATTTATTCGAGCCTTAATCTCGGGCCGCCTGTGGGAGCCCGTTAAGTATTCCGCCGAAGTGCCGGAGCACGTCGCTGCATGTTAATGAAGCGCTCCTGACATCCAGGAGCTTCGCCCGCAACTTCCGATTTTTATTTTTCTGTCCGTGTTCCTTTTCTGAATGTTTGAACCTTGTGTTTAGGGTGCGAGCGAGGGCACGTTAAAACCTTTCCTTTTGTCCTTCTGCTTTTATTTTATTTACAAAGCGTGGAAATCCTAGCGTGTCATTATTAAAAGCTTTCTAATGAACAAACAGCCCAGCGTGACAAGCAGGCTAATACCCTCAATCCTGGCATTAACTGCAGCTCTGTTGACCGTCTGGATTACTTGTAGTCGGCTAATTTTCCTTGCTTAAATATTAAAATCGGACGGTTTCTTCTCGCTGCGGGGCTGAACTTTCCCACGTGCTATAAATGCAGGAGCTGAAGCTCCCAAAATGCTTTAGAATTCCTCTCAAAAGCCACCGACCGCAGGAACTTCCTGAACGCTCGTTCTCAGAGACCGAGTGCATTTTTTTTTACGTCTGATGATTAATTGCAGCCCAGCAGTTTTAACCTCGGATCACCTGGAAGGCGTCGGGACGGGACGCGGAACCACAATCCGGCCTGTCTGGGGCGAGCAGGAGGAATCGACGATCCGCTGTTAAAGCCGAACTGACTCCGTATTGATTCAGTCTCATTCTGATTCAGCGCGGCGTTTCTCACCGAGCGAAAGGCCCAGATAGGAACAATCGCTGTTGGCTAAACATTTGTGCTCCCATCGGTCGTTTTTCTGAACGATTAGCATGAGGTGCAACTCAAACACTCGGCCATAAGTTTACGTACACTCATATGTCAGCCACATAAAACTGTTCATTCACAGTTCTGGTTTTGGCGTGATAGTAAGAGCATCTGAATCCTGGGGGTTCAAATCCCAGACTGGGCTCATAAATACAGAGGGTGCGTGATGTTACGTGAACCTGTCCATCGTTGGGAGGCGACATATCGGTGCACCCTTGGTGTCGGTCCCAAATGGAAGGTTATTCAGCATAAAATCAGATTACATTTACATTTTACGCTTTCATCAAAGCGACTTACAGTACTGTGACAGTATCCTGTCTAAGCAGTTAAAGGTTAAGGGCCTTGCTCAAGGGCCCAACAGTTTGCAACCTGGCAGTGGTGGGGCTTGAACCAGCGACCTTTTGATTACTAGTCCAGCACCTTAACCACCAGGCTACAACTGCCCTTAAATAAGATTCAATATGCTAAATACTGTAGGTGTTTATTTAGTCATTTCCAATTCCTGACTGGGCCTTGATGGTTGATATTCTAGTTCATTCCTAAGCTGCGCAGGGGCACACTCATGCCCTTCCCTAAACTGTTGCTGCAAAGTTAAAGTAAAAAGTATATAATTTTTTTTCGAATGGGTGTCCCAGTACTAATTATGTACCTTATCCCTTCTGAACACTTTTGGGATGAATTGGAACGTCAGTTGTGAGACAGGTCTCAACCAACATCACTGTCTGACCTCACATATCACCTCGCTCTTCTGACTACCTGGGGACAAATTCCAACAGGCACACTCCTAAACATAAACATGAATGCCCCTCTTATTAAATGACATGGTTTGGGGCTCATGTTCAGGTGTCCACATACTTTTGAGAATAATGTAAGACATGGTGAAGTGGTGTGACTGGGGTTTATATTTCCAGCTCTGTGGCGCCCCCTGCTGATACAGTTTGAGAGCAGCTTAAGCTAAAGTGTTTTGGTTGCCCAAAAAACAGATGAGGGTGTGAGGAAGTAATTGCCCCCTTTCTGATTGCTTGAGTTGTTTTAAAATGATATGTTTATGTTTAGGGAAGGTCCTTTCCTGTTCCAGAATGAGTGTGTCCCTGTGCATAGTTCGGCATTTAGCAGACGCCTTCATCCAAAGCGACTTACACGAGTTACAGTATACAATCTGAGCAATTGAGGGTTAAGGGCCTTGCTCAAGGGCCCAAGAGCAGCAACCTGGCAGTGGTGGGGCTTGAACCAGCGACCTTCTGATTACCCGCTTGCCTACGACTTGAAGAAGACATGAAGGTTTAAAAGGTATAAAGAAACTCCAGTGTTCCGGCACAGAGCCCGGACCTCAGGACCACTCGACAGCTCAGCGCCCAGCCATATACACATAAACGCTGTCATCTTTAGTCTGAATAAGCACAAATTCCCACAGACACGCTTCAAAGTCTTGCGAGAAGTCTCCTTCGAAGAGCAGCGGCTGTTGTTCTAGCCGAAAAGAAGCTCATGGTCAGACGTCCAAATACTTTTGGAAGACTGATTAGCATCTTACACACCCGTGTCAAGCCATGCACGTCTTTATGGACCTCACTTTGTGCACAGGGCCTTTCCCAAACTATTGCCACGAGTTAGAAGCATTTAATCATTCCATATATTTAATTCTATTTATATTAAAACAACAGAACTTGGTAATAAGGAAGGGTGTCCACATATATATTTATTTCCCTATTTTCTCCTAACTTAGTCCTTTCCGAATCCTGAGCTTGCACCAGCAAAATAACCTAAATGTGTTTAGTCACTAATCATTCAGTCACAGACAAAGAACATTAAAGTAGACATCTGATTCAGCTGTGCTCTGATGAGCCAAAACTTTAGGACCACCCCCGAAACGTGTGTATGTTGGATGTTGGACTGATGGAGGTTCATCGCAGTTCACGTGTTGAATCCAGAAGATCTGATCAGCATTAAGACCTGAGGGACTTTGATCAGGACCAGATCGTTAGGACCAGACGACTTGGTTGAAGTATCGGCCGACAGGTTGTTGGGCGGCCGAGACTCACTGATGCCAGAGGACGTGAAGGCTGTGGCGTCTGGTACAGACCAACAGAAGATCTGTAGAGAATTTTAATCCTGGTGATGAGGTGGATGTGTACCAACACTGAGCATCGAACCCTTCTGTGTCAGTCAGAGTGCCCATGCAACTCCTGTCCACTGTAAAAAGTTTCTACAATGTGCAGACAGGCATCAGAACTGAACATCAGAGCGACAGAAGAAAATCCTGTGCACGTGTCTGGAAGAGATGGCCCAGGATGCACTGTACAGAAGTAACATCCTGGTACCAGAGTCAGAGCCGTTTTCACAGATCAGGCTGGCGGTCCTTATTTTTTGGCTCATCGGTGTATATGGTGAGAAACACCAACGTTTAAACTTTTTATCACACCAGCGCAGAGATTCTGAGCTCCCGGGTTCGATTCTCGGCTTTGCTACCGGTCGGCTGGGCGCCCTCTAATGCAGCGATCCCCAACCTTTTTTGCACCATGGACCGGTTTATATAAGATATAATTTCACAGACTGGCAGGGGTGGGGGGATTTAAAATAAAATTACATTACTACTCACGAATGATGGAAAATCAGTGGGAAACTTGCAAAATCGGCTTCCAGTTTTCTCCTGGGTGGGAAAGACCGAACCGGGGCAGGGTTATCAACTCTGTTTAGGGACCTTGGTCACCTGTACAGAAAGTGGAGGGGCGCAGAGATCGGGCGTGGCTCTCCGTACGCAAGCCACCTAAGTATGACTAAGAAGTGAATAAAAAGGGATTGGTAGGCTGCGCACACGTCGGAGGGAGTGTGTGTGAGGAGAATATAAACCCAGTATATAAAGCAGTGGATTGGCTATGTCAAACTGGGAGAATAAGGGGGTAAACTGCATAAAAAAAAGAACCCAAATCTGTGTTTCATGAAGTCACATACCAGCAGAAAAGCATCACACACAAGACTCCAAACTGTGAACGACACCCAGTTTTGGTTCATGCTGCTCTGGGAATTTATTAAGTGTTGTTTTTTTATTTATATTTATTTATTTTCTTTCCTCTTTTCAGGTTCTTTCTCCACGTGTGCCGCAGTTCGTAGCTCGACGGCCTTCGCTTTACATCACACATGGTTCACTGCTCTCCAGACCACAAACATTCCGGCGACACTCAGAACGAGAAGGTGGGCGACAATCAGAAAGCATGACGGTTTGCATAGTATTAAATGAACAAGAACATTGAATTCTTTATTTACAGTTATTGTATAGATTAAAAAAAAAAATCATAAAACAAGATGAATGAACACTTAACGTTTTTACCCATAAATTGCTAAACCACCCAAAGCAGCGGTGGCATCAGTTATCAGTTTTTCTTCTTTGTTCCACAAAATGCATGCTTGCTAAGTACAGTACATAGAAGCTGATGTATTGCAAGAAATATTATTGTTCAGAATTATTAAGAGTAAGCTCGAAAATGGGTTGGGGGGGGGGGTAGGGGAAAGGGAAGGGGGTTCGAACTGCATCCGTTATTTTTTAGGCCTGGAAAAAGCAGGCCGATTAGAAATCTTGAACGTGTGGTAGGATGGAGTTAACGATGGGGTCCCAGTCCTGTCTGTGCGCGAACGTTTCACATTCACTCGTCTCAGAGTACAGTTACTGCAGAACAGAGGATTTCGGAACGACCCCGGTGGATTTCTGACTCTTAAACTAGCTAACGCATGCCTGAGCTAATGATTAAAGCTTGTGCACCATCTTAAGATGAGGAAAATAATAATCATTAAAAAATGAATCAGGTCAGGATCAGAACTTGCATATGAAGCGCTAAATATCCACGTCCAGCATCCACGCTTCCTCGTGGGTTTAATTTAGTACAATCGAGAAGAATTCGTTAGGAACGGGAGGAAAACGTCGGTCCCCTCTGTAACCGTGCCGTGGGGTTTTCGGTTCGTCCTCTCCATCGCAAGATAAATATTGAACGACTAGCGAATACTGCTGAGATGCTAGAGTAGAGTAACTGACCGCAGGAAGACGAGCTTTGATTTTTAACACACAGAAGCACATCTAAGATTTACACCACAGAATTTCATTCATATCTGGATAGTGCAGAAAATGATCATCATCGTATATATTTATATAGATATTTATATATTATCTTCTTAGAAAAATTCAAAAGCAACATTCCATGTTTTTGTGTTTTTTTGTTGTTGTTTGTTTTTTAGCTTAGTGTCGACAGCTCAGAAGCTCAGAGGCTCAGAAGCCGGCTCTTCTTTAAAAGAAAATAAACACACAAGTAAAAGAATCAGCACAATAAAGCACGAGATTCTGAACACAAACCGACTCTCCGAACGGCCGAATCGAACTTAATTTACAAGGTTTGGTGTTAACAGAACGTCCACGGCGGCGTGTGGAGTGAAAAATACATTTCCTAAAGTAAAACCTGAAATTGATGCTCATATTTGCAAATATAGAAATAAAACCAACAGCTAAACAAACAAAACATAAAAATAATAATAATATTAAAGACGGGGAGCTGCTCAGTTCATCCCAACAGTTGTATAATACTAAGATGCCGTTATATAATCCCACTCACTATATATATTTTGGTTTGTTTTTTTGTAATTCCTCTAAAAATATCTACATTATATGACAAAATAGCAGGCAAGTCCAGCACACGCTTCTGTAATAAAACACCTAAACGGCTCGAACGCGTCTGCCGGAGCGTTTAAATCCCTACAAAGAAACCAGGACGCGTCTATGTGGTTTTGTAAACAAATTACATTCTCTTAGGACATAAATAAGTTAAAGTAGTATAATAAGTCATTGAAGCAGAAACAAGGCAACATGCCAACAAAGAGAAACTCCGGATATATATATATATATATATATATATATATATATATACAGTATATATATATATTTTATATTCATGTATATCGTATACCGTAATTTTTTATTTATAAGAAATGCTATGTCTCCGTAGGTTCTTCTTTTTCCCACCGGTGCAAAAAAAAAAGTACTTGTGCAAGTCGAGCGCCCTGCGTACACCTCCTTAGACTTCATCGTTCGTTAACCAAATATAAGATCTATAGTTAGGTACATGCCACACACGATACTCAAAAGTCTTAAAAGTCTTAATGTTCGCCGTCCACGGCACTTTCACGGCCGACAAAATCAAATCCGAACAGTTTTTATTATTATTTTGGGGAGAGGAAAATAAAGACGGGGGTGGTGTCGTGTACATTCATGCAGGAGGAGCTGTTAGCTGAATTCAGTTGAGATCATTCTCAGCGTCCGTCTCTTATCTGATGGGAAACGTTTCTCGTGTGTGTTTATTTCAAGTCGATCCAGAGAGCATCTCGATCCCCTGGCGGAGGGGGGATCCGCGGAGACGGAGGAGAATAAAATAAAATAGAGCGTTTGTTTATCCGTTCAGTCAGCGGCGCGGGCACAGCTCGGTGTGCGCCGGCTCGTAACGTTTCTCAGACGTGAATCGTCCTGTGTGATGGGTGTGATAGATTTATTGGGGGGCGATGAGGGCTAGAGCGAGGTCTCCAGGCTGTGAAGGGGGCTCCCGGGACTGGACGAGGCGGCGGATTTACTGGTGTCGGTGGTGAGGTTGATGCCGCTGTCGATGGCGTTGTTGTTCTTGTTGGGCGACGACGGCTGGCTGGAGTTTTTCCGGGCCGCCTCGTCGTCCATGTCGGTGTCGTCGATGAGGGGGATGTGGGGCGTGGAGTCCTCTATTCTAAACTCGGGGTGCGTCATGAAGTTGTGGATGGAGGTTCGGGATTCCGGTTTTTCCAGACCTTCGTAGAGGGAGCTGCGGAATGCGTTCACCACACGGATCTGGGAGAAGGACCGAGAGGGAGACTTTAAAGGCTTGCACGTGGAATGAGGACGCGGGGAAGATCAGAACCAGAAAAACCAGCGGAACCACCGTGATCTGCTGTCATCGGCTTTCGGAAACGCATTCCCACAGCCACTAATCCGCCGTGCACCAGACCTGTCATCATTCGGTTTTGTAAACATTTGATTGGCTGTTTTATGCCACTATTAGAGTGTTAGCTGATCGAATGGCGTTTGTTTGGCTATAAAATGTCACACGGGTGAACAAGAACTAGTGTTTTGTCATGTGAATGAACTATTTTATATATTATTTATGGATCATGGTAGCATGTGTTGTACTAGTATGAGTGTAGCAGGTGCAGCAGTGTTGTTGGGATTCCACTTCCTGTCCGCACCAGTTCATTTTATTTATTAGGATTTCATGTCATGTTTTGCACACTTTGGTTAAACAGTCATGGACAATTTTGTATCTCTAATTCACCTCACTTGAACGTCTTTGTATTATGGGAGGAAACCGGAGCTCCCGGAGGAAACCCACACGGACACGGGGAGAACGTGCAAACTACACACAGGAAATACCTGGACCGCTCCATTTGGGGATCGAACCCAGGACCTTCTGGCTGTGAGGCGACAGTGCTACCCACCGAACCCCCGTGCAACTCCCAATATCATTATGACATGGTGCTTAGGGCAGTGTGTGTTGTTCTGTGTATGTATGAGTCTAGCAAGTGCAGCGGTGTTGTTGGGATTTCACACCCAGTCAGCACCAGTTAACCTCACCTGCACGTCTTTGTACTGTGGGAGGAAACCGGACACGGGGAGAACATGCAAACTCCACACAGAAAGGATCCGGAGCGCTCCACCATGCACCTTCTTGCTGTGAGGCGACAGCACTACCCACCAAGCCACGGTTATGACATGGTGCATGGGGCAGTGTGTGTTGTGCTGGTCTGAGTGTAGCAGGTGCAGCATTGTTGTTGGGATCCCATACCAGTTAAAGATGGACAGTTTGAGACTGGAGGAGGGCTGTGCCGATCGGTTCTCGAGCCCCCTGCTGGCCTTTCTCTAATTATTTGAGCCCCTGCAACAAGGCCCTAAATTGATGCTGGTCAGCTGGTCTGTGTGTATATGCTGTTATAAATATTAAAATTTAATCAATGTTCTTGATCAATTCTACAGTAATCATGACAGGTCTGGCACGCACTGAGATGTAGTGAGCGCTCCGTTTGAAAAATTCAAATGATAAATCAGTCAAACCCAAACCAAACAGAAAGAAAGTAAGAAAGAAAGAAACCAGCCACCAGAGCATAAAGAACCACGAGCAGCTTCTTTCTTTCAGTGTTATTCAGAGATCCGGCATGTTGCAAACCTAGAGACAACGTGTGTTAATATTCAAATAAACCAAATAAATAAATAAACATGCATCTTTCCAGGTAAGAGAAGGAAAACAAAAGATTCCGAATCCCAGGATGAGTTCAGAGAAACACGTCAACACAAGAGAACACAAACACACAGAGCGGAGAGATGAGCGAACGGATCCTATGCTTCCTGAAGCATAGAGTCACGACACGATGGTGACACACCACAAGCATCGGTACGACACGACGATGAGAACATGCAGCTCGGGACAACAGCATGTAGAGACGATCCCAACACACACACACACACACACACACACAACACACAGAGTCGGAGAGGACAGGAACAGACTGACGCCTGTTCTTTTCACATCGCCATGCGTCTCTGTGTAAACACTCAAGTATAGGCCATGAAGTTCTCACTGCTGTTCCTGCTACCGTACTGACCGTCAGCTCTACCATGAATAAGCAGAGAGTGTGTGGGCGGGTCAGATCACAGAAGGATTGGCCGTTCAGTTACTAAACGGTAAAGCAACGTCTGTAACGGTAGGCACGGTTCTGTTATTATATAGAATTTATACATCATGTCTGCCCAACCCTAAATCACAGCTGTCTTACAGTCTGTAATAACCCTCCCTATTTGGATAAGATTTCATATCATTTTTATTCATGTCCAGTTCGTTCGGATGGTTTTTAGATTCTTAGATTCGTGTCTGTGATGAAACTGGGTTCTTTTAACCGGATTGCTATAAATAAACATGATTTTGTTAATGATTTATTCTTTTTGCATTTCCCTCCAATTTTCCTCCCGATCTAGTCATATCCAATTACCCGATTACATTACGCATCCTCTCTACTGATGCTGACCTGCATTTAGCAGATTATCCAAATCCAGTCTGAGCAATTAAGGGTTAAGGGCCTTGCTCAAGGGCCCAACAGCAGCAACCTGGCAGTGGTGGGGCTTGAACCAGTGACCTTTTGATTACTAGTCCAGTACCCTAACCACTAGGCTACGGCTTGCCGAAGCTGGATCAGCTTTGTGTTCGGAGAGCCACACCCTGATCCTCATTATCCCTTGACTCTGTGCAGCTCCGTCGATCTCCTCCGGCGACAAGCCAATCGTTGTTCGTGTAAATCATAAAAGCGCACTACCTCTAATATTTGGGGTTTTTAATCTCAGCACAACCTCGCCATTAGGTCTTGTCAGTGCATTCCCAGTGCTGGTCCCAAATTCAGATAAAATAAGGAGGGTTAAACTGTGCTAGTGCACGTATGTGGACCAGAATGATCCACTGTTGCGACCCCTAAATACAGGAGCAGCAAAAAGAAACCACAGAGTTATAACTTAAGACTCAAGCTTTGATCTTTTTATGCATTTTTCGTCTTGTTTTTACCTTATTTACTGTCTAGTACTTTTGCTACCACTAGGCAGCAGACCAAAGTGTTTACTAACGGGGACACCAGGTCTTCAGTTAAGCAGAATGAGGTATAAGGCATAACAAAGCCAAAATGTAATGTCCTCATACGTTGAGACCACAGGGTCTCAAGAGGTTTGAATTCTGATGTGAGATGCGGCTCTGAGGAACGAGCCGGACTGGGCTGAATTACTGGTCATAATGGAAGTACGTGTTTGTACCTGACCTTTTTTTAACATTAACTAATAAGTAAAACTTGAGATTCAAGGTTCAGTCACAGCAACACAACGATAAATAAAAACAAAACAAACAAAAACAAAAGACTGGACCGGTCTGAGAGACAGATGAGAAGACGTACGAATCACAGGAATGAAAACCGGCCTAACGTTTAACGAGACTGGACGGCGTGAGAGCTCAAATTTACACCACACAGACCAAACATGACAAGACCAGGATAGAGAGAAAACCACTTTCTTCTTTTAGAATTCTTCAAAGCTGTGCAGAGGAAAAAAGTAATAATAATAATAATAATCATAATAATGGCACGGTAAACACATCTGGCCAAGCATGATATAAAGTTGGCTTATACTTGAATGTTTACGCAGCCCGGTGAGTTTGTTTTGTTTGGCAGGAGGATTTTATTAGTTCACACAGATTTAGCAACGGACTGCGGGAACTCACGACCTGAAATTCACGGCATTGGCTGCACTTTCGCTCCGAGGCCTTTAGCACTCTGAGGGAGACAAACACACACGAGACACTGAGACAAAATGTTCATCTGAGGAAGGAGAGTAACGTTATTTATTTAAAAACACAGATAATAAAGCAAGAACAGACCAGAAAAGAGCCAGAAGCAGAAATAACATGGTCAGAGATGCCCTCTGCATTTTACACTTAATGGTCTTACTGGGACACGCCTATAAATCGCACACTAGCCCACCATCACTGGGATCCATCGTCGGAATCTCAGCAGTGCTACTGGTTAGCTGGGTGTCTACACAGACATGATTGGCTATTTTTTGGTGAGGGGGATCCAGGGTATGGCTACCTTGCACCCAGTGTTTCCCAGTGGAACCACCACAACCCTGGTCAGGATCAAGAGATTAATGGAAATGAAATGGCCAGCATACTGATTTATTCTCACCACTGAATATTCTGGTTCTATTATATTCTAGATTTTATTTCATGAGTTTACTGATATTATTTAGTTGATATAAAATAGAATAGTTTGTATTACATGTATTACGTGTTGTGGTAACGTGAATATTTTCTAGCATAAGTCCCAGTAAACATAAAGCTCAGCCACCTTCCTAACACTGTAACTGCTGTCATCTTTTACATTTATGCCATTTGGCAGCTGTGACACTTGTGAGCAATTGTGAGTTGAGGGCCTTGCTCAAGGGACCAACACTGGCAGCTTTGTGGTAATGGTAGGGCTTGAACCAGTGACCTTTTAATCACTAATCCAGTACAATAACCACTGAGCTACCACTGATCTCTGTCAACTGTGTTTAACATGAACGGTCCAAAGATGATGATATTATTAATTTAAATCATTTCCACATTGCACTGAAATGATGGAGTGAGGTTCTGTGTATAACGATCTATCAGATGATGCTGTTTGGCTCTCTAGACGGTTCCTGTTTACTATCCACACTTGGATGGGTTTCTAGACGGAACCATTAACCATTTACAGACACCCGAATAAAAAAAAAAAAAAAATCTTTAGGAATTAGAACCTAATTCGGGGCAAAAAAAAAAAGTTAAAAAACAAATTTTAGACGCCCAGGTCTCTGAGTTTGATCTAAGCTCTGCTGCCGGTCGGTTGGGCGCCCACTAGCAGGCATTGTTGGCAGTGTCTGCAGCTGAAAAACTGGCCACTAAAGTCTGCTGGGTGGGAAAAGACCAGACTAAACAGTGGGTGAGGTCTTTGCTGTGTAAGCGCCTGTACAGAGGTGAAGGAACGTGGAGATCAGCGCGTGACTCTCCATGCGTGGGACCGACCTCACGCACCGATCCACCGAGGTACAAGCGAATAAGAAGGGGTCGGTGGAGCATGCACGCATCGGAGGGAGCGTGTGACAGGCGAATATACCCTCCCCGGACACGACTGGGGTCTCCAGCAGAGGAAGAGTAATTGGCTATGACTAAATTGGGAGAAAAAATGGCAAAAAAAACCTAAACAAATCAAAACCGCACTCTAGTTTCATTAAGAGGCGGATGAATCAGTCACACTGGCTCACTTCACAGCTCTGGGTTTTATTCCATGTCTGATTGGGCAGAGGGCATCTGAGACGGGCGCACAGGAAGTGGAGACTCACGGCCAGCGGGAACAGCAGCAGTACTGGTAGGAGAAGAAAGCGCATTGGACAAGGACATGTGACTAGGACTAGAAACATTGGTTACATCCTGATTCTGGCTGGTGGTGGAGGACTGGCGCCTCAGTGCCCCCTGAAAGGAAGTCCCGCTCTTGAACGTGTTCACCACCTCGATCTGTAACGAGGTACAGACAGCACACACACACACACACATACACACACTTCATATTATCCACAGTGGTTATCCACGTGTTCGGAAAGTGAAGCGAACCGCAGCCTTATCGGGCTTTGTTGTTAACGGGGCATGGGTGGTGTTAGCTGGCAGACTGAGAAACACACATTTAAACAAACACTACATACCATCCTAATATTTCAGTTCAGTCTTTCAGTTAGACAGTAAAACTTTTCTCTTCATCACAGTGTGTTTTAATCAGCGCTATCACCTCCCCGATGTGCCATTTCTCCCCGGACATGTTGCTCATGAAGCATTTCTCCCCAGGGTCTCATCTACAGTATAGGGATGGAAATGATGCTCACACAGACTCGCGTGTTTAACCCTTTATTGGTCTGCTTATTTATTTAGTTGATCTTACTTTAAGTCTAAATACTCGTGTAAAAATAAGCTGTATTTAAGTACAGCGGTACCTTGTAACTCGACGTCCCTTAATCTCGACGTCCCTTAAAACTGGACGTGCACGCGAGAACTTATTTGGCTAAAGTAGGCCGCTTTGTGCAGCAAAACAAAGGGGTGAGTGATGTAAACAAAGTGGCTTTTTTGTTTGTTTGTTTATTAGGATTTTAACGTCATGTTTTACCTTTTGTTTACATTCATGACAGGAACGGTAGTTACTCATTACACAACATTCATCAGTTCACAAGGTTATATCGAACACAGTCGTGGACAATTTGGTATCTCCAATTCACCTCACTTGCACGTCTTTGGACTGTGGGAGGAAACCGGAGCACGCAGACACGGGGAGAACATGCAAACTCCTCACAGAAAGGACCCGGACCGCCCCACCTGGGGATCTTGCTGTGAGGCGACAGTGCTACCCACTTAGCCACCGTGCCGCCCAAACAAAGTGGTAAGCGTTAGGGCGCGTTCACATGACAAGCGTAAGCAAGCTAAGCAGCACTGCCACACTCCACAGCGAGCGAAAACGGTTTTGCCGCTTCTTGTGTGAATGCGCCCTTACTGAACCCTTAAGGAATACAGTGCCCCAAGATCTTACATTTTCATTTTCAGCATTTAGCGGACGCCTTTATCCAAAGCGACTTACATTACAGTTTCAGTAAACAGTCTGAGCAATTACGGGTTAAGGGTCTTGCTCAAGGGCCCAACAGCAGCAACCTGGCAGTGGTGGGGCTTGAACCAGCGACCCTCTGGTCACTGGTCTAGTACCTTAACAACTAGGTTACAGCTGGCCCTTAATCTCCGCGATTAAGAAGCATAATGAAACGATAAAGAAGTAAAGGCAGGTTGAAAGGTATTTTTTTTATTGATTTGAACTGTTTTTCAATTGTAGTTTGATGTTATTTTCAATGTATAAGTATCAAAGACAACCCCATTATTTTACATTAGCCTAAAATATCTGCAGTTCCACGGGACCATGGACGCATTAACAGGTTTCCCAAACATCCTTATGGGGAAAAATACCTTAAAACAAAAAAAAAAACATCTTTCAAACTAAACACCACTCCCAGAACCAACTGATGTTGAGTTTCAAGGTACTGCTGTATTCTAGTTTGGGCCGTAACTACTCCTTGGTTGACGTGTTAAACTCAGAAATACTGGTAGATGGTTTTAGGAAAACAGTCTTTCTAACCTTGATGTCAACCTGTCGGCTGAAAAATCATCCATGAAAGTTGCCTGGTTTGGTAGAGGCTCATTAAAAATACTGTGTGCACTAGTAACAAAATATTAATAGTTTGTTGTTGGTTTAGTCCCAAGAAAGAAATGCAAAGAAATAATTGTTTAAACATTATTTTCTTAGTGAGACCATTAAAGAGTTAAAATGAGTTTGAGTTTGTTCTCAGGATTTCTTGTGAATAGTTTCAGTTCTTATAGTTTAAATAAAAGCTTATTTGTATGTACGTACACTACAGTATGTGCACGTCCGATTTTCAGGGAAACGATCATGTGTATAAAATGCCATAAAATGAGGTTCGATATCCAGACCTACATGAGCGGAGCATCAAAAACTGAGTTCTGGTTCTGTAGAGAAATCAGCTTCTTACTAAACACGAAAGCTGCTAATCGTGCTACTAGCAAAACGATGCGTTATTCACACACTGCATAGTAGATTAATAAAGTTGTCAAATGTTTATGCACGATTCTGCGTCCAACACGAGGCGAGTCCCAGATTGAAGAGAGTCTGTTGGTCCCACTCAGCAGCTATTGAATAAAATACACCTGTAATGTTGTTTTATTAATAAAATTCACACAATAATATTCACAGATTTGATTTTAATAATAAAGAAAGAAAACGAGAGCTGTGCTGGATACATTAGTGAAATATTGAGCAGTTAGAGTTTGTAGAGTTTGTGGTCTGTGTATTTCATACCTGAGTTTGGATTCTGCTGAGGCCGCGGAACCAGAGGATCTGCCCCCGCCGTAGTTCCCTCTCCGCGTGATCGATCTCCTCCTGATCCTCATCCAGATCCTCCTCCGGCACCTCGTCTTTCTGGGTCAGCTGACCTGCTCCCCTCAGGAACTTCAGCTTACTGTTCGGGATGGTCGAGATGACCTGAAACCACCGCGGCAGGATCACGCTCGCGTTAATCAGTGCTGCGTACTCTTAGTGAAAATCTTAATAACTGGAGTTTCTGGACCTTTTTGTAGGTTTTAATTCACTATGTTTTGGATAACTGTGTTATTTAAACGTTAGATGTGAGGTACCTGTCCCCAGAGGAGCTCTCCCAGCCCGAGGAACACGCACCACATCCACTTCTCTATATCCAGAGGAGAGCAGCTGAAGGGCTTCCCACCAAACTGCACGATCACGATCTGAAACAGAAAATCTCCAAATTTAGTCGTATCCAATTACCCAGACTAATCACTCTTCATTGCTGCAGACCCCGACCCTGATCAAGGGCCGTACAGGGATCAGTGTCACATACGGAGAGTCACGGACTGCTGGAATCCTACCTGCCCTCCCACCCTCAGACACAGCCAATCATAGCTCTTTGAGTAATGGTTGATATCAAGGGAGGCCACTAGTCTCGCTCGTCATAATCCTCCACCCAGAACTTGAGGAAGACAAGCATCGAGACTGTTCAAACAACTGAGTCTCTCACTGTCTTTAAAAGATGATTAAAGACCTTCATCACCTCTTTACTGACATGCACTCACTAACCTTCTATAACATCTTATTTAAAAAAAAAAAACCTTGTTCTAACAGGGTTTCAGCAGATTTGTATCCTTAGACCGTTGTCTACTGTTTTTGGCAAGTGAGAAGAAGAGCTTGCACCAGAGTTTTATCACCAGGTGACCGGGTCTGGTTTTAATGAAAGCGTTACCTGAATGGCGAACGTGCCGATGACGATGGAGCAGAAGATGGGGTTTCTGAAGATGCCGTCGAACACGTTCCTCTCTCCGTGGATCTTGCGAGCGTTGATCTCGTTGAAGAGCTGCATCATGACGAAGGTGTTGAAGATGATCGTGTAGTGTTCGGACGGAGGGGAGTGCAGGGGTGCGTTCCTGCCGCTGTCGATATCGAATATCCTCTCACCTACACACACACACACACACGAGAGCAACGTGGTGGTGAACAATACAGAGTTTGGTAGTATTTTCAAATCACTATTAATTCTTACTAGGAACGAACATTCTGCCGAGAAGATTCTGTGTTTTACTGAAAGCGAGAAGAGCTTTATGAGGCAGTGATGTAAAACATTAATGCACAATAGATCTGACCGCTGGGGGCAGAGATCTGTGTGGCCCTGTGCCGTCTAATCATTAATGTAAGAACGCAAGAGTAAAGCCTTTCTTCTGCCGCAAAGCTAAATGTACGGGACGGAGAGTACACAAATCAAATCACACAGCAGTAAAATACAGTATATATTATAAATCATTTAGGAGAAGATATCCAGCAGATCATATTTTGTGTGAATAAAGCCTAAAAAAGAATCATCTGATGTTGCTGACGTATCAAAACTCAAGGGTTTGCATCCATTTAAATGGTGCCATGACTGGGAAAAAAGGTTGTAATGCTGGTCTAAAATATGTGGGCATCATACCCACTGCTAACAGGTGTATAAAATTATTATATTAAATAAATTATATGCTTCCCATTTGTCCAGTTCCAGCATAAATGTGCCTCTCTGTACAAAGCAGATTCCATATAAACATGGTTTGACAAGTTGGGTTGAGGAAACTGCATAGAGCCTCAAGCTCAGCATTATTAAACATTTGGGATGAATCAGAACATCGACTGGAAGCCAGGCCTTAAATTCAACTGAGCTTGTCAGTGCTTTTTCAGCTTCCCAAAATATAGTCAAAAGTCTTCCATATTAATGCCAGTGGTTCTGAAATGGGATGTGGAGACCACAGGTCGTGTGTGTGTGTGTGTGTATGTGTGTGTGTTAAATATATGGATGCCTGAAATATTTCCACAGTTACGTACCGACGAAGAGCAGAGTGAAAATGATGATGAGCTGGTAGATGCCGTGACCCAGGATGTTCTTGGTCATGGTGCTGGAGATCAGGGGCTTGTTGCGTCCGTACGGTCTCCTCATGAGCAGGGATTCGGTGGGAGGTTCGGTGGCCAGAGCCAGAGAGGCGAACGTGTCCATGATCAGGTTCACCCACAGCATCTGAACGGCTTTTAACGGAGAGTCCTGGTGGAAACCAAAATAACACAGATGGAGCAATGGTCTCGACTCATAACGTACTAAAGAACATGTGGACCACGGTTAGTAACCTACACCTAAACTAAAAGGTCCCTCAAAAATTCTCAGCACTGTGTGTAACAGCTCCTAAAAAGGAAATAACCTTCATACTGATTTTATTAGGCCAGGGTTCCTCAGGGGGGTGGAAGGAAGTTATTATAGAGGGCTGGAAGTGGGTCAGCGGCCCTGGCCTAGTATTATTAGGTCTTTGTTATCCAGAACTTTGTCTTTAACTGGTTTTTATATATAAATCGCTGAAGAAACACAATAAGTACCAGCACTGTACTGGAGGTGTGAAGTGCAGAACTTACAGTACGATTCGATTGATTTGGGTTTTTGTGTCGCGTTAGTATTCACAGACCAGAAACCACTTGTGACGGCATTTAATTGATCATAAAATTGGTGCCATCCACGGCAAACATGGCTACAAACTTAAAGTACACTTTGAACAGGATGTACTTGTGTAATGCAGGCTCCAGTGAACGCCACGATCACGGCCACCACGTTAACGGTGAGCTGGAATTGCAGGAACTTGGAGATGCTGTCGTAGACGTTACGGCCCCACATCACAGCTTTCACGATGCTGCTGAAGTTATCGTCGGTCAGGATGATATCCGAGGCCTCTTTAGCCACGTCTGTACCTGCAATTCCCTGTTAGACAGAGACGGGAGCTGGTCAGAATCAGATATATACTCTTAGGAATGACTCGAATTAAAAACGTGTACTTATAAACGTGTAGAATCATTTCTGGGATGTACGGGACAATAAAAACACTTCCTGATAAACTGCAGCATTACACGTGATGATGATTTGTGACCTGGGCTGCCTAGAGGCACAACATGAAAGCATTCACTACATCACTGGAGGATCACAAGGTCAATCAGACATTAAGTTACTTCTCTGGCTGGGAATCCAAGGGTCTGTTCGAAAACCTGGTCACCTGCTGACACGCCCTGCTCCCTACTTCTACCTGATCAGCTGCCTCTGTAGAGAGGATTCTAATACGACATGGAGCTCATAAGGCAGATTATTTAGACGCTCTACTTAGACAGAGATACACCGATTACGTCAGCACAGTTTTAGCTTTCTAAGCTAACACAGTTAGCCTCAGGACATACAAACCCGCTAGCACGCCAGCTAACGTCTCCCTCCGTCTCCGCCAATTACAAATAAACGACACTTGTATAATTACACCTTTATACAGATTAAACATCAACGATAATTTATTTATATTTGAAAAGAACTCTGTTGGTTGCGCCGCCATATTATTCGTCCATCATGTTTGTAGTTTTTTGTGAGAAAAGTCGTGCCGCACTGAATGCTGGGATTGCCTTCAGCGCTGAGGAGGCGTCGGACGCTCCCTTGTTATTCAGTCAGATCATCACTCAGAATTAAGGCGCCTCAGTAGGAGCATTTTAAGGGATCTAAGAATTTAGACACGCCCTCTTCTCAGGAGTGTAAGATGACATAAATCATGAGGGATAGCACATCTTCCCTATCAGTCTCTAGTGTCTATCAGCTCTTGTTTACAAACAGAGGCATCGAGATGCAGTGGCTTTACAGCATCCAGGACCGACAAGGTGGAAGCACACCAGGTTGTTCTGTTCTATTCTGGTAGCTGTTGATTGGTATATGAGGCTGGAAATGGCAGACTGGACGCTGCTTGTGTGATGCGGCTGTTACATTTCATATTTAAGCTTGTAGATAAAATAAACATTAAATTATACTAATAAACAACTCGAAAAACT
This sequence comes from Trichomycterus rosablanca, assembly GCF_030014385.1. NCBI lineage: Eukaryota > Metazoa > Chordata > Actinopteri > Siluriformes > Trichomycteridae > Trichomycterus > Trichomycterus rosablanca. The sequence goes on from NC_086011.1 coordinate 1,539,651, forward strand.
GGTGTTTTGTTCAGAAACAGGAGTGAGTAAGCAGACGCGTTCCTGCTGTAATACAGAATCCTTTAGGTGTAGAAATACCCACGCAGCAGTAGCTGTAGATTAATCAGGAGCGCGAATGCCCGTGTTCGATCTCTGTGGGCGGTGAAACTGCTGAGCAAAACAATATTTCTGACCTTATAGACTAACGAGACTTATTTAATGATAAAAAATAATAAAACTGAGGGAGGGGAATGCTACAGAATGCGCAGAAGGCAAAACCGGTCAAGGACATTAAAGGGCAAAACTGATGCTGGGGTATGTGAGCTGCTACCCAGCGGGCACACTAGGGGGCACTGTTGAGCTTTTCTTTCCCCCTTTATAAGAGACAGGATGGCGTGATGCAGCGTGTCAGTGTGACGTTGGCTGTGAAATGAGGACAGCCTGGTTGGGGTGGCACAGGAGCGATGTGGGCGCTCGGAACGAGGATGAAGAAGAAGGGCTGAGGGACGTACCATCGCGAAGCCCACGTCGGCTTTCTTCAGTGCAGGACCGTCGTTGGTACCGTCGCCTGTTACCGCCACGACCTGCCTCTGTTCCACCAGCGTGCTGTCGATGATACCTGAGAGACAACACACACACACACACACACACACACACACACACACACGCAGAGGTACCTGTTATTACCAACATGTCCTCTCTTTTGGACAAAAAAATGCATCCGGGTGGTATTTCTAAATCACCAAACATGTCCGGGATTCAGTTTTTATAGTCTGTACTCGCTTTTCAGATGCCTAAACGGTGCTTTTGACAGAGGACAGAAGTTGTATGGGCACCCTGACTGGCACCGTTTGTTGCGGTTCGACCGCTTTCGGTGCGTACTCGGCGCGCCTGCCTGTGACCCCCATTACTGTTTCGGAGACACTTCGTCAGGCCATAACGATCTGGTACGGATCAAAGTCCCTCAGCCCCTCAGGTGTTTATGGTGATCAGATCTGCTGCATTCAATTTCAGTTCAAACATCTAACAGATCCCCCTCACCCTCAGGTGCACCAGCGCATTATCATCACTTATGTTTTAATTAAGACTGCAGTCGTTTAGCCCAGTAGTTTTATTAGTATTAAATCTGTCACCTCCTTAATGTAGAATTCATCCATGTGACGATGCTTTTTTGCATTACTATATAGCCAAAAGTATGTGGACACCCCTTTTATTAATGAGTTTAGGTGTTTCTGCCGTTGCTAATGAGGGTATTAAATCAATTCTATAATAATAGACTTTCTACTCCTTGTTAACAGTTTAAAAAAGGCTCCTCAATAAGGTTTGGTGTGGAAGAGCTCCAGTGAAGTACCCACCTAAATATTATTAAAGACCTCTGGGAAACCACCTATAAGTGGACCCACCACAACCCTGACCAGGATAAAGTGATTAATGAAAGCGTATTTCTCTCACCTTTGACGAGTGTGTGTTTGTCTGTTGGAGAGGATCGAGCTAACACTCGCAGTTTGGGCCAAACCTTGTCGATGCGCTCCTGTTCCACCTGAAAACAACAACACCAGTATGGACAGATTGATAGACAGACAGACAGACAGACAGACAGACAGACAGACAGACAGATAATTATAGAAAAAAAGAAAGACAGCCGAGGCTAACTGAAATTTCGACCCTCCGTACCTCTCCTTTCTCGTTGCGAATCCTCCTGTTGAACTCTTTGCCCTCGATGCACAGGAAGTCCTCGCCCGGGTGGATGATGCCACACTTGATGGCGATGGCCCTGGCGGTGTTGATGTTGTCGCCGGTTACCATCCTCACCGTGATGCCCGCGCGCTGACACTTACGGATGGCGTCTGGTACCTAAGGTGTTAAGTGTGCAATCACACACACACACACACACACACAGCATTAACAACAACTATATGTGCGTCACAATATCCTCAGTGTGCTGATTTTGGGTTAAGACCCCCCATGCATTCCATCTCCCCCCACCCCCCCAACCTGTTTGTGCACCCCTGAATAAAAGGAATGGGTCCGTGCCTCTTCTCTCCATAACACTCACCTCTGGTCTGACCGGATCTTCGATGCCGACCACGCAGATGCCCGTCAGGTCGGTCAGGATGTTGTTCTCGTCGTCCCAGTTCGGCTCCGGATCGCCAGAGAAGTCCCTGTAGGCCACGCAGATGGTCCTGAGCCCGTCGCAGGCCATGGGCTCGATCACTTTCTTCACCATCTCGTCTCTGTCGCGTGGACGGAAGACCCGCGGCTCGCCCACCTCGCTCAGGATACGGCTGCACCTGGAGGAAGGGGGCGGGTTCGGCACCCTTAATGCTGTCTGAAAACCTAGTGACCCTGCTCCCCACCATCTACCTGATCAAATTTTACACCCAATATTGAGCAAACAGAGCAACTTTATGTTAACTGCTTTTAAAAATTCGACTGGATTCTTTAAAGAATTAAGGACAATTAGGGGGGCACTTACTTTTTCAGCACTATCTCCGACGCCCCCTTGCTGTACATCCTGAAGCTGCCGTCGGGAAGTTTGACCACAGTGCTCATGGATTTCCTGACCGAGTTGAAGGTGTAGACTTTGTAGAGCTTCTCCTCGGGGATCTGGTTCCTGATGGTCTGGTAATCACGCTTCAGGTCCAGCACCAGTCCTAACAGGCCACATTCCGTCTTGTTGCCCACCTGCTTGGGCAGCCCGCCCTCTTTATCTGGGGGCTGAAACATATACAAAAATAATTATTATTATTAAAAAAAGAAAATGTGTTTCAGATTTCTGAGAGGGACCAGAAAGATTTCAATTAGAAAGATTCTAATAAAATAAAGGAAGCTTTGTGTGGTCTTAACATTCTGTCTTCAAAAAATGCAGCTTCATTACATTTTAATTCCACAACCTTTATTTTACATAAAGAGACTGAGCCCTGGAGACTCGGGTCCCAGTGAAACCAGAACCGTGCCGGATTGGCTTGTTTTTGATCGCGAGAGGCTCGTCGGATCCCGCAGGAAGGTTTAAAAGATCGTATCTGGCACGCGATGCCCCTCTGAACGTCTGTCCTCTCCGTGGGCATCGCACCCTCCTGCGAGCCCTGGCATATGGCAGAGTGAGAACTGGCAGCGATACTTCCTCTTTTCCAGCGCTGCTCTAACCCGGTAAGGTCATTTCCATCGCGCCTCTTTGATTCACCGGAGGTCGGAGAGGCAGGGACGAGCCGCTTCGCCAGATCTTGGCTGGCGTGCGCCACCTGAGAGCTCGAGCCGCACGGGTGTGGTGACTTACGAGACGGATGAGACACGTTTGCCGGGACTCAGCGAGACGTTTCACCTTGAAAGAGGCGTCGACAGAAAACTTGAGCTGTTTTTAGCTCATTATTTTTAGCTGGTGTGGCGTAACGCCAAGAGCCACGCCTCTGATAAGAGCACTGCCTGAGTTCCGGGGGTTCGAATCCCGAGCTGGGCTCACAAATACACAAGGTGCGTAATGTAATGTGAACCCAGTCATCAGTGCACCCTTAGTGCAGGTCCCAAGCCCAGGTCCCAATTAAGGGTTAAGGGCCTTGCTCAGGGGTCCAACAGTGGCGGTTTGGCAGCAGTGGGGCTTAAACCAGCCACCTTTTGATTACTATTCCAGTGCCTTAACCACTGAGCTACTACCGCCCCTGGTGCTTGGAAGGCTCTGACCAGAATCCTGATTTGTGACCCTTTAATTTCGTAAATCTTTTGCTTTATGTTTGTTGGTGGCAAATCTGCTCCCCCCAAAAGTCCAACAGAAGCTCTAGGCTTGTGTTGGCAGTTCATTACTGCACCTTTAATCAAACGCTGGTACAGAATCTCAGAAATGTAGAAGATTTTACCTCCCGTGTGGTTTGGAATGCAGACGATCGTTTGATGCGCTGCAGTTTTTTATCTGCAGTCGTTTCTCAGCCCGAGAGCTGGAGAGCATTTCAGAATGCTGCTTGATCACAGCGAGAGAAGAAAACTGAATTCGGACTGCGACTGTGGGGGCCGCTGGGTGAAGGAGGGGTCGTGCGGCGATTACGTAACATCACATTTAAAGATTACACAGGGAGAATCACTCCGAGAGGCTCCTGCTGACGGCAACCTGAACCAAGCAGAAGCTGGATGTTCCAGCCTCTCTGGTGTGTGTGTGTGTGAGTGTGTGTGTGTGAGAGTGTGTGTGAGTGTTTTTTTAAATCTCTCGCCGTCTCTGGAGGTGTGTTATGTAAGAGGTGCTATTCTGCAGAGAGGAGGCGAATTCTGAGATTTTTTTATTAGATATAAGCGAAGTTAAACACAGGGAGGATCACTGATCGACAGGACCGCTGTGTTTAATATTTAGAAAAGGATTTAATTAATCCTGACAGGTCAGATGAACCTATTTCTTATTTTTTTAAACGACTCTGCAGTTTTTCTCTTTAATAAGCATCTAATATAAATTATTATTTTGCCAAATTTAGGGGAAAATGTCTATACACCAATCAGCCATAACATTAAAACCACCTCCTTGTTTCTACACTCACTGTCCATTTTATCAGCTCCACTTACCATATAGAAGCACTTTGTAGTTCTACAATTACTGACTGTAGTCCATCTGTTTCTCTGCAGGTATTATTTGGGTGTTGGATCATTCTCAGCACTGCAGTGACACTGACATGGTGGTGGTGTGTTAGTGTGTGTTGTGCTGGTATGAGTCCACTCACTGTCCACTCTAGGTCCTGTTTTCTCCAGAATCATGTTGATGGCTGGGCACGTGGGCATCGTTTACCCGTCGTAGGTCAATCCATGTTAAAAAGTACACAAGTCAGAAGAGCTGCTGGTAACATCCTGGTACCAGACACCACAGGATACCTTTAGATGTAGGTCTGACCGCATTTTATTCGGCTCATCGGTGTGCAAAACCGTCTGAACGATTTGAAATCGCACGTCGACCGTGGTGCACAAACAAAACGAGCAGAAACGAAGAAATAAAGAATCAAACGGTGCCACTTGTAAATCAAGTCCTATGGCTACGAGCTGATGCTGCCAATTAGGCGGGTTTAAGAGCCGTCGCGCGTCTCCCACGCTAACGAGGGCTTCTGTGTGTGAGGAGCGAATGTTACAACCTCCAGTTCCTTCCACCGCTGTGGTTCGCCGCTCCGAGCCTTTTTCATCTAGAAAGCGTCTGTATTGATTTTCTAATGTGATTTGTGGACGGAGGCGCGTAATTAACGCTCAGATTAATCTGCGATACATCGAGGGACGCCGCCTTTAAATCAGCTCCTGTACCCCGCGTTCGTGCCCGCAGAAACGTGCCAGTTTTGCTTTATTAAGCATCGCGCCGCCATCCAGCTGGGACGTTTAAACTGCAGAAAACTCGTCGGGTCATTTCAGGCGACGACGTATAAAAAACACGAGCTCAGTTTCAGCTCATTATTTATGAGAACGCACGATAACAGCGTAATGAATTCCTTCATTCTGTACAAAATAAAAGCTGTTTTATATTTTATCTCTGCTGTTTCATCCAGCAGCACTAAAAAACGTTCCGGGAACATCCGGAAAACGTGACAGACTTTATCCTGGTCAGGGTCGCAGGAGGTCCTGAGAAGGAATACCCTAAAAAGGGTACATTTACATTCACAGCATTTGGAGTATACAGTCTAAGCAATTGAGGGTTAAGGGCCTTGCTTAAGGGCCCAACAGTGACAACCTGGCCGTGATGGGGCTTGAACCAGCAACCTTTTGATTACTAGTCCTGTACCTTAACCGCTAGGCTACAACTGCCCCTACAGCAGGCACCAATCCATCACAGAGCTTCAGCCAAGACACAGCCAATTATGTCTGTGTAGACGTCAAGCCGGTCGACAGCAATGCTGAGATTCAAACCCAGATCTCAGCGATAGTGGGTTAGCATAATAGAGCGCTAACAAAGCCCCAGCTAGCATAAATTACAGAAGCAGGATCCAGGGTCCAGTATGATTGGCTGTGGCATCCAGAGATTCCAGGTAAACTGGACCCATTGCAGCCCTGACCAGGATAAAGCAGTGGTAGAAAATGAGAGAAATGAATGATGGGTATCTCACCAGGATGTTTGTGGTGTAAGCACTGTTGATGGAGATGGCGTTGGCCAGCATGTCCAGAGTTTTGGAGGGGAGCGCGCTCGGGTCGGGGATCACTTTGAAGTGAACGTCGGCCGAGTACAGCTGTACCGCCGTCATCCTGTTGGTGGTCAGCGTGCCCGTTTTGTCCGAGCAGATAGCCGTGGCGTTGCCCATGGTCTCGCAGGCGTCCAGGTGGCGCACCAGGTTGTTGTCCTTCATCATTTTCTACAGACGTACAGAAACACAGAGACACGGACCAGGTGATGATATTTACATTTACAGCTTACAGTCTAAGCAACTGAGGGTTAGGGGCCTTGCTCAGGGGCCCAACAGCAGCAACCTTCTGATTACGAGTACTACCTTAATCGCTAGGCTACACCTCCCTTCCCTGATTCTATTTACAAGCCGTGGAAACATGACTGGATCTGTGTGGCTCTTCTGGTCAGGATTCATATTAGGATTTGGAACATGACTGCAGGAATTCTCTTCCATTTACTAACAAGCATGAGTGAGGTTTGGGGCTCGGCCTGTATTTCACTTATGCATTTCACCCTCTTGAGGTCAGGGCCATGTGATGCCAGCTCGCTTTTGTGCACAACTTAGTGCTCCAGAGTCAAACGCTGGTGTGCTTTAGACCGGCTTTTTCACACTTTATTTTAAGTGACCCACATTTTGATCATGATTTTACCGCGACCCAGGCAACACAAACGATGCATCAAAACGAAACACAAAACGAAATATGCTAAATTAATACAAATGTAGGCAATCTGATCCCAGTGTGGTTTACAGGATGTAGCGTAAAGCCTCCACAAGGGGGCGATCGTGTACACGTTGTTTTCTCTGCGTTTTTTTTTTTTTTGGCTCATGACCCAACCCAGAATTTTAGAACACTCCAGAGAACAGGGAATGTATATAAGCCATGCACACGAGGGTGAGGAAGGCGTTAGGAACGGTTATACCTTGACGGAGTACGCCAGCGATATGGTAACAGCCAGAGGAAGTCCTTCAGGAACGGCCACCACCAGCACCGTCACACCAATGATGAAGAACTTGACGAAGTACTGGATGTAGATGGGCGTGCACTCGGGCAGCCACGGCTTCTTCTGGAGCACAAAGTTATCGATGGCGAAGTAGAGCACCAGGATTATCACCGTGATGGCCGACATCAAGAGACCTACAGACACACACGGGTCATTATTTATTTATAAATAACACAATAATAATAATAATAATAATATTATATTATCAACAACGTTCTGCAGAATCGTTCACACTAAACATCCATAAACTACAGATGAACCTGCACTTACCCTAAATAAATGTTAAAATACCGTATTGCTGAGTACATTTATTATCCTTCACAAGATGGCGGCACCCATAAGGGCTGCACGGGGCTATTAAAGCTCTGTTTGTTTTCTCCTGATAATTCACTACCACTTATTTGACATGTAATCAGGTGTGTTCTTTATTCCAGTCATGAACATTATAAGTGTTTGAGTTGAGTTGAGTTTTAATCACCTGCTTTGCCGATCTGCACGGCCAGCTTGGTCAGTTTGCCCTGCAGGACGGATTTCTCCTTTTTCGAGACGTTGGCCTTCTTCTTCTCCTTCTCGTCGGCCTCTCCACCCTCGGCGCTCTTCAGCGGCTGCATTTCCATCGCCGCCGCGCCGTCCTGCTTCTTCACTGCAACCGGCAGAGAGGAGGAAACGTCACCGCAAGTCACCGCCGATCGATCCGGCTCGTCGTGGAACGTTTCAGAACACTGGGACTGTAAATTCTTCTTTTGCCAAGGCGTTACATTAAAAATGTGTTTTTTTTAAATACTTTGTTTATTCCACCGATGCCGATCCCCGCTCTGATTGAGGAGAACGAAGCTAACCCACACCCCCTCCGACACGTGGGCAGCAGCCGTATGCATCTTGTCACCTACACTTTGACGAGTGCAGTGCAGCTCAGCGTTGCGTACGGAGAGACGCACCCTGAGAGCACTCTTTTCTCATCTCTGTGCAGGCCCCATCAATCAGCCAGCAGAGGTCGTAATTGCACCAGTCATGAGAGAGAGACCAAATCCGGCTTAGTCCCGCCCATATCCGAACAACAGACCAATCGTTGTTCTTGTGGCCGCTCAGCCTTACCACTGTCCTGTTAACATGTATGTATTTGATTAATAATGTGTACTGGGGTAACGCATTAGCTCAAAATGATTGATTTGGTTTGTATTAAATTAATTGTAAATTACTACATTTAAGCAAGTAAAGATTTACTTAAATTAATAATAAATTAATAATAACATTCTTCCCACATACATCACATAATGATAAAATACTAATCCAACACAAATTTACTATAGTAAAACCAGCTCTGATTAAACACCCAGAAGAAATGAGGAGTCAGAGATCAGAGATCAGAAGCAGCAGCAGGTCAGTGAGCAGAAACTCAGAGGTCAACAAACACGCCGGAACAAAACTCAGTCGCATCAACATAACGAGAGCTGCTAGAGATCGAGTGTGTTATAAAACACACACTCGGCTTTTTACACACACACACACGATCTGTCCAACATGATCTCCTACACCCTGTCTTACACCCTGTCTTACACCCCGTCATTGCACCAGTCCTGAGAGAGAGAGAGACCCCATCCGGCTTAGTCCCGCCCATATCTGAACGACAGGCCAATCATTGTTCATGTGGCCGCTCAGCCTTACCACTGTCCTGTTTTAATACTGGACCAGGTCTGCAGTTCTGCACTGGATCTGGAAATCGATCAATGTTCATGTACTTGATATTTCATGGACACTGTCTGCATATTGTTTAGTCTGGATATTTTAGAGAGCTACCAACAGCCAGAAACTAATTCCTTGTGTGTGCAAACAACCCTGGTGAATAAAACTGATTCTGATTCTGATTTGGAGAACAAATCTTTAGATGTTGGAAAAAAGGTAATTTAACCAGAATCTCCAAATCTCTTGCTCACATCAGCTGCTCTGCTGGTTTAGATTGAGACATTTTTGTCCTTCATTTAAACCGGATGATATTTGCACATGAACCTCTCAGGAACTGCAGCAAACACGACTTTAATTACCCCAAAGTACAAAGATTCCACTGATGCACTTTAAACTCTAAACTTTATAAGATTTAAAAATAAATAAAAATAAACCCCGAGAATAATCAAAACGCCCCGACGCGTCTGGAAGAAGCAGCAGACAAAACGAGAAGCGACAGGACTGAAAGAGACACGTCAGGATTAATGGACGACGCCAGAGCTCTGCACCCGACTCGGAAACAAAAAGAGAAAGGAACTGAGCGTGAGAGCTGAGAGTGAAAGTAGGTTACCTTTGGTCTGGTTGTTCTCCATATTTCCATCCTGCATTTTACCTACGATGGAGACACGACGAGACACGGAACAGGAGACAATAATAAAAAAAAAAAGAGCAGACAGGGACACGACAGTGAAATCAAAATAAAAACAGGAAGACAGAAGATGAACATTTGGTCAACGTTTTGACATCTCAGTGACAGTAACATACATAACACACAGTATCATAACAGGCTTCTGAGGGGGGGACGTGTTTCATTCAGAGTACTGATAGTGCAGATCTACTGGAGCTCTAATTATTATTATTGATTCAGAATTATTGCTCGTTTTCACCGGGCAGGTCGGGTCCTGGCTGGACCACTAAACAATGGCAGCTGTATAATTTATTTATATTTATTTATTAGGATTTTAACATCATGTTTTACACTTTGGTTCCATATACAGGTCCTTCTCAAAAAATTAGCATATTGTGATAAAGTTCATTATTTTCCATAATGTAATGATAAAAATTAAACTTTCATATATTTTAGATTCATTGCACACCAACTGAAATATTTCAGGTCTTTTATTGTTTTAATACTGATGATTTTGGCATACAGCTCATGAAAACCCAAAATTCCTATCTAAAAAAATTAGCATATCATGAAAAGGTTCTCTAAACGAGCTATTAACCTAATCATCTGAATCAACGAATTAACTCTAAACACCTGCAAAAGATTCCTGAGGCTTTTAAAAACTCCCAGCCTGGTTCATTACTCAAAACTGCAATCATGGGTAAGACTGCCGACCTGACTGCTGTCCAGAAGGCCATCATTGACACCCTCAAGCAAGAGGGTAAGACACAGAAAGAAATTTCTGAACGAATAGGCTGTTCCCAGAGTGCTGTATCAAGGCACCTCAGTGGGAAGTCTGTGGGAAGGAAAAAGTGTGGCAGAAAACGCTGCACAACGAGAAGAGGTGACCGGACCCTGAGGAAGATTGTGGAGAAGGGCCGATTCCAGACCTTGGGGGACCTGCGGAAGCAGTGGACTGAGTCTGGAGTAGAAACATCCAGAGCCACCGTGCACAGGCGTGTGCAGGAAATGGGCTACAGGTGCCGCATTCCCCAGGTCAAGCCACTTTTGAACCAGAAACAGCGGCAGAAGCGCCTGACCTGGGCTACAGAGAAGCAGCACTGGACTGTTGCTCAGTGGTCCAAAGTACTGTTTTCGGATGAAAGCAAATTTTGCATGTCATTCGGAAATCAAGGTGCCAGAGTCTGGAGGAAGACTGGGGAGAAGGAAATGCCAAAATGCCTGAAGTCCAGTGTCAAGTACCCACAGTCAGTGATGGTCTGGGGTGCCATGTCAGCTGCTGGTGTTGGTCCACTGTGTTTTATCAAGGGCAGGGTCAATGCAGCTAGCTATCAGGAGATTTTGGAGCACTTCATGCTTCCATCTGCTGAAAAGCTTTATGGAGATGAAGATTTCATTTTTCAGCACGACCTGGCACCTGCTCACAGTGAATGGTTTACTGACCATGGTATTACTGTGCTCAATTGGCCTGCCAACTCTCCTGACCTGAACCCCATAAAGAATCTGTGGGATATTGTGAAGAGAAAGTTGAGAGACACAAGACACAACACTCTGGATGAGCTTAAGGCCGCTATCGAAGCATCCTGGGCCTCCATAACACCTCAGCAGTGCCACAGGCTGATTGCCTCCATGCCACGCCGCATTGAAGCAGTCATTTCTGCAAAAGGATTCCCGACCAAGTATTGAGTGCATAACTGAACATAATTATTTGAAGGTTGACTTTTTTTGTATTAAAAACACTTTTCTTTTATTGGTCGGATGAAATATGCTAATTTTTTTAGATAGGAATTTTGGGTTTTCATGAGCTGTATGCCAAAATCATCAGTATTAAAACAATAAAAGACCTGAAATATTTCACTTGGTGTGCAATGAATCTAAAATATATGAAAGTTTAATTTTTATCATTACATTATGGAAAATAATGAACTTTATCACAATATGCTAATTTTTTGAGAAGGACCTGTATATATATTTTCTTTATGCATCTTTCTCCTTTTTAGCGCATCCAATTGCCCGATTGCGTCACGCTTCCTCTCCACCAATGCCGATCCCCGCTCTGATTGAGGAGAACGAAGCTAACCCACGCCCCCTCCGACACGTGGGCAGCAGCCGTATGCATCTTATCACCTACACTTTTGACGAGCGCAGTGCAGCTCAGCGTTGTGTACGGAGAGACACACCCTGAGAGCACTCTTTTCTCATCTCTGTGCAGGCGCCATCAATCAGCCAGCAGAATGAGTAGAATAAGAACTGAATCTGTGGTGCCCTGATTGATTAATGGGCACAAATTCTCAATCACTCTTGGGAAAACCTGTTCTAGAAAGCAGGGGCAGTTGTAGACAGGTTGGGGGTTTGGAATGGTGTGTCCAGTAAGCTCCTGGTCTGGTGTTGACACACCTCTGTTTGTCCTGTGTCAATTTGTGTTCTTCTTAAAAGCAGAACTTTGTTTTTGCGGTGCTTTGGAGAACCTGGACATTCAGTTATGGAACGTTTTGGCTTTTAATCCAGTGGAACACTGACGGTTCTGAGAACGGTTCGGTTCTGTCAGTGGAACATGCTTCATCAGTGAGAGCTTCGATTGATGTGTAGTTGTGGGATTTACTGTATTGTTAGTGGCAGTAAAATATAATATTTCACATTTAGTGCTTTTCACTTGATGCCACAGAATATCTGAATCGTGTCCCGATTTTAATACAGCTTCTGATTTTATTCAGGTTTATTGCAGTTAATGGAATTTAATCAACTGTACAGAAAAAGCCAAATATTCAGATATTCCATGTACAGATAACACACACACACACACACACACACACACACACGTCACGAACCACGAGTGACAGGGCAACAGTACACACTCGTACAGGACATGCAGGCGAGACACACAGGAGGATGAAGCATGCAACACCACAGATGGCAGGAGAAGAACCAATCAGCAACAGGTTCAGGAACTGAAGAGGAAACAGAGGAGGGAGAATCTGAACCCTAACCACTAACATACCTGTATAACCTGTACCATACCTGCTGCAGGTTATTGATTGATTGTCTTCTTCTGCCAATCCCCGCTCTGATTGAGGAGAACGAAGCTAACCCACGCCCCCTCCGACACGTGGGCAGCAGCCGTATGCATCTTATCACCTACACTTCGACGAGTGCAGTGCAGCTCAGCGTCGTGTATGGAGAGACACACCCTGAGAGCACTCTTTTCTCATCTCTTTGCAGGCGCCATCAATCAGCCAGCAGAGGTCGTAATTGCACCAGTGATGGGAGAGAGAGAGACCCCATCCGGCTTAGTCCCGCCCATATCTGAACAACAGGCCAATCGTTGTTCATGCGGTTGAGCTGAGATTCGATACGATGTATTCAAGATCCCAGCTCTGGTTCCAGCGTGTGTTTTTACCTGAGCGGCCCTATGTGCTGTTTTTGATGTAAATTAATAAATACTGGTTTATAACAACCAGGCCCACAATATATTTAGACAGAATAGGGGTGTGTTTAGACTGAATAGGGGTGTGTTTAGATCCAGATCATGCCTGCCACGAGGTATTACACGTCAAAAAATTCCCTGAATAATAACAGCTGATCGGTGAAAGGTTGAAAAGTTTGTTTTTATTTGTTTTCTTGTTGTTCAGTTGCTCTCGTATTTCAGCGCCACCACAGTGGATCTTGTCCTCATACCAGACTGGGCACAGTTTTTACACTGGATTCCCTTCTTTATGCAACCCGGGCCTGGGACCTGCACTGAGAGCACACTGACAAATGCACCTACTAACAGCTACCAACGTTCAGACTGAGCCAGTCATGTCTGCGTACACACATCAGCTGATAGCAGTATTTCTATAGCAGTATAGGACTATTTCTTTTTGTAGTTAGAGTGATAATAACCTCTGATTTGTATCCTGTTACCCATCAGTATAAAAAGGTAAGAAAAGGGAGCATAACTAAAAATAAAAGAGTTCACACACTCAGGGGGGCATGCAGCAGGAGAGGAAACTTAAGATAGAAAAATAGAAATAAGGAAAGAAAATAAAGGGATGGAGCCGTAAAGGAGAAGCAACGGAGGTCGTTCTCAACCTACCATTGACTAGGCTGGCATTACCGGGGGCGTTTGCGCCTGCAGCACCATCGGTGGCTATAGTTGCGATGGGGTGGGAGGAGGGATGGGAGTGGTCTAGCGAGTACCAAAATGATCATAAAATAAAAAAATAAGAGTGAACAAAAACAACATGGTTAAGAGCGTCGTAACCACGACTTCCTGTCACACTTTCATCAAGCTGCTAGAAATAAGCGGAAATCCGAAGGGCGACGGCATCATCAATGGGTTACGTGTTCAAAACACAACACAGGACACATCGCACGGAAAACACAGGCCGACATGAAACACAACGGAGGCACAGAATGGCGTGAGCGATCGATGGCACAGGAGTCAGGATCGGGCGCAGTTTAGGAGCTGCCAACTCAAGCAAGTCATAACAGTCTGGAATTCTAATTCTAATCATTCTAATCATTCTAATCATTCTAATTCTAATCACATTTCATCCACCATGTCTGATCTAAATACGTGATTTAGATCAATCACATCGATGCATTAATGAGTTTCAAACCAAACAGAAGCTAAAATTCTTTTAAATTTCTAACCATTAGAACGTAAAGAAGAGAATCGGTGGCTGATTTACACTTAGACGAGTTCAAAAAAGTGCATTTATTTTTTTACATTTACATTTTTTGCATTTAGCAGATGCTTTTATTTTTTATTTATTTATTTTTTATGCATTTTTCTCCCCATTTTTCCTCTCGATTTAGTGCATCCAATTCGTCTTCCGCTGCTGACAGACTCCAGATTTGCATCCACGGAGAGCACGCCGCTGCCCACGCCTTCTTTACACGTGTACAGCCCTCCTCTTCTCGTCCGCGCTTCCTGCCAATCAGGGTCCTTACACAGCGTATGAAGACCCACCCACCCACATATAGTCCGGTCCCCACCCTGCAGATAAGGTGGCCAATTAGTATCTGCTGCAGGCACTGCCTATTATGCCCGCCAGATGGCGCCCAGCCGACCGGTGGCAACACCGAGCCTCGAACCGCTGCGCCACTTAGCAGACGCTTTTATCCAAAGCGACTTACAATTATCACTGAATGCAATTTGAGCAATTAAGGCTTGAGAGCCTTGCTCAGGGGCCCAACAGTGGCAACTTGGTGGCAACCTTCGAATGACTAGTTAAGTACCTTAACCGCTAAACTACCACAGCCCTACAAACAAACTACTGACTGAATAATCACAATAGAATAAAAACGTACATTTTAAGTTGTTCTAAAATACTCACAGGTTCTGAAATATAAAACAACATTAAAATCAAGTTCGTAACGCTCACGAAAATGCGGGTCAACCCATTGATGGGCGCCTGAGCGGTCGGATGGATGAGATGCGTCTGAGATACTTAAAAATCTCACGTTTTTTTAAGTCAGAATAAAAAACAAAAGCTGTGCTGCTGAAGATGGGACGGGGGATCTACCGGGATACTAACGGAAGGAAATGAGAACCGCTGTGGGGTCCAGGAGAAACAAATCGATACTCTACCTGCTAGCTGTCGGCCGTCTTCCACAGCCTGACCTGTGTTAATAGTTTACAGAATAACAAGAGCGTAAGGCGTGGCACGGGCACGGGCACTGGCACACAGCAACACTGAACACAATGCTTTTACATACAGTGTGTGTGAGAGATGTTTACACATACGTTTAAACACACACTACACCTCTGATGCTGTAATCTGACGTTATTTAGTACGGCTGTATGATTTTAAAGGAAACACACACTGGACGTCTCCGCCCTCACAGAACGAGAGTTACACATGTTTGCTGTTAGCTAACAGACATTAAACAATAAAGTACTTTTGTTTATTTTCCCTTTTTTTCTCCCAACCTGGTCATTTCCAGTTCCCTAATGCAAACCCTCCACTTGCACCACCAACGCACTGGCCGACATGAAGTCACTGAATTTTATTTATTTATTTTTTTACATTAGCCAGTGATGGATTATTATGGAGAGCCGTATCGCACACAGTGTCACGCTTTGCCTAATGTCACCCCACCCCCCCAAAACCTTACTTGTTATTTTCACTAATTATAACTTCAGGGGACAGGGGCAGTTGTAGCCTAGTGGTTAAGGCACTGGACTAGTAAGCAGAAGGTTGCCAGTTCAAACCCCACCACTGCCAGGTTGCCACTGTTGGGCCCTTGAGCAAGGCCCTTAACCCTCAATTGCTTAAACTGTATACTGTAAGTCGCTTTGGATAAAATCATCTGCTAAATGCTAAACATGTAAATGTTAACCCACTCACTCACTTTCTTAACCTCTTATCCAGTTATGGTTGTGGACTGCATGTTTTTGGACTGTGGGAGGAAACCGGAGTTCCCGGAGGAAACCTACGCAGACACGGGGAGAACATGCAAACTCCGCACAGAAAGGACCCGGACCACCCAACCTGGATATCGAACCCAGGACCTTCTTGCCGTGAGGCGACAGTGCTACCCACCGAGCCACCGTGCCGCCCCCGTTACAACTTTTAGTTTAAATTAATTTAGTGTATGTGTGATTCGTGTAAGTCTAATTAATCTGACATTTTCTGCATTTTATCCAAAGGGACTTACAGTACTGTGACAGTATACAGTCTAAGGAATTGAGGGTTAAGGGCCTTGCTCAAGGGCCCAACAGTGGCAACTTGGCAGTGTTGGGGCTTGAACCAGCAACCTTCTGATTACATGTCCATTATCTTGACCACTAGGCTACACCCAGGGAGGATGGAGGTCCCTGCTCAGTCTGGTTCCTCTCAAGGTTTCTTCCTGTAATTTTAAGGGTTTTTTTCCTGCCACTGGCACCCTTGTCTGCTCAACAGGAGGTTTTTGGTCTGTCGGTCTGGATTCTGTAAAGTTAATTGTTGTTAAAAGCAGAATACTTATAAAGTTGACTTGACTACTTAAGCCGGTCTTAAGACTTTCGAGCACTATATATATATATATATACAGTGTATCACAGAAGTGAGTACACCCCTCACATTTCTGCAGATATTTAAGTATATCTTTTCATGGGACAACACTGACAAAATGACACTTTGACACAATGAAAAGTAGTCTGTGTGCAGCTTATATAACAGTGTAAATTTATTCTTCCCTCAAAATAACTCAATATACAGCCATTAATGTCTAAACCACTGGTAACAAAAGTGAGTACACCCCTTATTGAAAGTTCCTGAAGTGTCAATATTTTGTGTGGCCACCATTATTTCCCAGAACTGCCTTAACTCTCCTGGGCATGGAGTTTACCAGAGCTTCACAGGTTGCCACTGGAATGCTTTTCCACTCCTCCATGACGACATCACGGAGCTGGCGGATATTCGAGACTTTGCGCTCCTCCACCTTCCGCTTGAGGATGCCCCAAAGATGTTCTATTGGGTTTAGGTCTGGAGACATGCTTGGCCAGTCCATCACCTTTACCCTCAGCCTCTTCAATAAAGCAGTGGTCGTCTTAGAGGTGTGTTTGGGGTCATTATCATGCTGGAACACTGCCCTGCGACCCAGTTTCCGGAGGGAGGGGATCATGCTCTGCTTCAGTATTTCACAGTACATATTGGAGTTCATGTGTCCCTCAATGAAATGTAACTCCCCAACACCTGCTGCACTCATGCAGCCCCAGACCATGGCATTCCCACCACCATGCTTGACTGTAGGCATGACACACTTATCTTTGTACTCCTCACCTGATTGCCGCCACACATGCTTGAGACCATCTGAACCAAACAAATTAATCTTGGTCTCATCAGACCATAGGACATGGTTCCAGTAATCCATGTCCTTTGTTGACATGTCTTCAGCAAACTGTTTGCGGGCTTTCTTGTGTAGAGACTTCAGAAAAGGCTTCCTTCTGGGGTGACAGCCATGCAGACCAATTTGATGTAGTGTGCGGCGTATGGTCTGAGCACTGACAGGCTGACCCCCCACCTTTTCAATCTCTGCAGCAATGCTGACAGCACTCCTGCGCCTATCTTTCAAAGACAGCAGTTGGATGTGACGCTGAGCATGTGCACTCAGCTTCTTTGGACAACCAACGCGAGGTCTGTTCTGAGTGGATCCTGCTCTTTTAAAACGCTGGATGATCTTGGCCACTGTGCTGCAGCTCAGTTTCAGGGTGTTGGCAATCTTCTTGTAGTCTTGGCCATCTTCATGTAGCGCAACAATTCGTCTTTTAAGATCCTCAGAGAGTTATTTGCAATGAGGTGCCATGTTGGAACTTTCAGTGACCAGTATGAGAGAGTGTGAGAGCTGTACTACTAAATTGAACACACCTGCTCCCTATGCACACCTGAGACCTATTAACACTAACAAATCACATGACATTTTGGAGGGAAAATGACGAGCAGTGCTCAATTTGGACATTTAGGGGTGTAATCTCTTAGGGGTGTACTCACTTTTGTTGCCGGTGGTTTAGACATTAATGGCTGTATATTGAGTTATTTTGAGGGAAGAATAAATTTACACTGTTATATAAGCTGCACACAGACTACTTTTCATTGTGTCAAAGTGTCATTTTGTCAGTGTTGTCCCATGAAAAGATATACTTAAATATCTGCAGAAATGTGAGGGGTGTACTCACTTTTGTGATACACTGTATATATCAAGGTTTTAATTTTCATCTTGTTGTTCTTTGTCATTAGTCCGTGACCTGTGAGTAAAAGTAGAAGAATTGAATGGTATGAGGAGTACACCGTACCCTTCTTCTCCTTCTTCTCCTCCTCTTCTCCACCGGCACTCAGCAGGGTGAAGATGATCCCGGTCTGAGAGTTCACGCCGATCGCCGTGACGATCATCCGTCCTGAACCCTCCATCACATGGGTACCTGGTGATCAGAGAACCATCAGAGATCCGGACGCGATGCCCAAAAAATACCAGCACAAACCAGAACGAACCCGCTTCAGTTTCATGTGCATCAGGACGAGGGTTATGATGTCAAATCCCACCTCTGTGACCTTGTAATCCTTTACACTTTTTACCAGCCACATGCTAAATTGCTTGGTATTCAAGCAGCGAAAGTATTTCAGGTTTCATTCTGTGCTTTCAGTTGGTTTTTAGTTCGAATCTCACCTCCGCTCACTGTCTGTGAGGAGTCCCGCGTCTTGCCTGCATCCAAAAATAGGACCAGCCGGTCTAATCTGCCCCTAGGTGTGATGGGAATGTGTAAATGATTGAGCTGTATCCTGCTGTGCTGTGCTGAAGGTGGCACTGGACCCACTGTAACCCTGATCAGAATAAATCATTCGGTGTAAATAAATAAATAAGTAAATAAATTCTGTCATTGTTTACAGTAAAACACTGTAGAGCTAGATGGTGGATAAAAGTGAGCTGGTTCTAGGAGTCGTTGTGTAAGGCATACACCAAGAGAACGGTACACAACTGAATGCTTAACCCCTACATCAAGTGTGGTACTGGAATTCTGGGTTGGATTCTGGTTCCACGTGGCTTAATTACAGAGAGGGTCACTGCCAATCAAAGCAAAGTTCTGACCGATCGCCTGATCTGTCCTGATGGAAGTGGTCTCCTCTGTGATGGTTTAAATCACATAAAATACAGATGAGAGATTTTCTGGAGTGATTTATTAGACGGCGTCTCCACCACCATCAAACACCTTTTAATTTTAATAATAATTAAAATTGGGATGGGGGGGGGATTTGGGGACTTGTTAAATCCTCCTGTTTAATACACGGGTAATAACGGGCGTGGCGCCTCTGCCCATGTGACAGTAAGTCATCCAGCTGAAAGAGTTCGACAGTATTACTGAATTAACTTCAGTCACATGACCTCAGCGGTGCGCTAATTAAGCGCTTATTAAGTGAGCCACGTAATTATTGCATAACGAGGTGTGAAGAATATCAGTGTAAGAAATGTACGTGCCCGTTTTATGACTGTGCATGCTGGGATTTTTATTCTTACTGTATAATAATAATGTTGATTTGGTTTAATAGAATATTAATGTGGATATATTGAGGGAAACGCAGCGGTCCTACAGTCAAAGCGGTTCCTGAGTGAAGCCTGAAAGCGTTCCTATGAAAAAGTAAAGATGTGCTGACAGCCGGACTGAAACCGGACTGAAGCAGGTTGCCAAAAAGAGGAGCCGGCAAATCTTTAAGGGAGGAACCGTGATACATAGAAACACTCCCACCTGGAGCGAATTAACAATCAACAAGGCGCCGGTGACTGTTGGCTAAACAGGAATTGACACGTCAATCATGGGTGCCTCCATGCCCCCACAGCAAGCTAAATCTGGGAGGGCAGAAGGAAGGTCCACGGTAGCTGGGCTCACTACAGTACAAACCCTGAAATCTTCACTCTGACAGGGCGGTAAGATGCACTGATGATGTTCACATTAACAGTATATTGAGATGAAAGCAGCTCAACGGAAATACTGCGACGTAAATGCTGACTGACTAGCCATAATAACAGACAGTGAATGTATATCTCACCAGAGAGGAGCATGGGATCTTTATCTGCAGCTTTCCGAACGTGATCGGACTCTCCTGTGAGGGAGCTCTCGTCGATCTTCAGATCATTTCCTTGTATCAAAATCCCATCGGCTGGAAGAAGATCACCTGAACAAGAACACAGTCCATCTTATTAATCATCTCCAAAAGTATCCGGACACCTTACAATCAGCACGCTGGATACCCTATTCCAAAACCATGGGTGGCACCACCGCCCTTTTTTAAGGCGATGACAGCCTTTAGTGTTTTGTGGAGGCTTTCCACACGATTTAGGAAAGTGCCTGAGGGAATTTATGTCTATTCAGTCAAAAGAACACAAAATATAGAGCTTTTAATTATTTTTTAAATAATTACTATATTTTTAATATTTACCACATTTATAATATTTACCATATTTTGTATATTTACCATATTTAAAAAATATTTATCATATTGTTTAATATTTATTATCATTTTTTAGATTTACCACATTTTTTTAAATATTTAGCATATTTTTTATATTTACCATTTGATATTTAATATTTATTATTTATTATTTAATATATTCGTTTTATTCATTTAATTAAAAAATAATACTTTTTATTATTTACCATAATTAGTAAAAAGATTTTACTATATATTTAATATTTATTATTTAATATGCTTATTTAATTATTTATTAAAAAATAATAATTTTAATATTTACCATATTTGTAATATTTACCATATCGTTTAATATTTAATATAATTTTTTATATTTACCACATTTTTTAATATTTAACATATTTGTAAAATTTACCATTTGATGTTCAATATTTATTATTTAATATATTTATTTTATTTATTTAATTAAAAAATAATACTTTTTGTTATTTACCATAATGTTTTTTAGAATATACATTTAATATTTATTATTTAATATATTTATTTAATTATTTATTTAAAAATAATATTTGTAATATTTACCATATTTGATTTGCGCGATGTCCCCCACGACGATGTCGGCCACAGGAAGTTGGATCACCTGACTCCCTCGCACCACCTGAAACTTCTGCTCCTGCTCGATGCGACTCTGTAAACCGCGGAACTGCTTCTCTTTACTCCAGTCGTTAAAGGCAGTGACGAGCACCACGCACACCACCGACAGCAAGATGGCGGCGCCTTCGATCCACCCGGCCTCGGACTCACCTTCATCCTCGGCTCCGGTGTTCGCCGCCCCGCACGCTACAGAGAGAGAGGGGGGTAAGAGAGGGGCGAGAGAGGGGCGAGAGGCGAGAAGTCAGGACCTACGCTAATTCACATGCATTATTACTCTCACCTCACACAAATATCTAATTAGCGCTGTGCCAGTCAGCGGGAGGTGGTACACCGAGGGTGAGAGAGGCTTTCTGAACACTACAGCACACAATGCATCTGACGTACAGCAGCTATATGAGCATCACAAAGCATGTTCTCTCCCACAACCTGAAGATAATCAAACCCTAAATGTATAGGGGGGAAAAGGTCGCCCCTTGTGATGAAAAGTTAGTAATAATGAATTATTACACACAAAGCTGGAAGGTGGAAGAACAGTAAAGAATAAAAACCGCTGATATTTAACCCTGTTGTACAGCGAGTTTAAAACGAAGAATAACGACGCTGTAGCTGCTCATCACGCTGTTCTGAGTTCAGATCGATTTCTGCTCTGCTTCAGGAACAGAAACTCAGAAATAAACCAGGACTTCGGTCAGAAATGAAGCTCAGACGGTGAGAGAGATAATGGAGCGCTGTTATGAGTTTAAATGACGTGTGCTGTTCTGCGGCTGTAGGAGAAGCCGTTATCGTGCACTTTTAGAACGGGAGCAGATCGTTCGGGTGTTATTAGCCTCGGCGCTGTCAGGGTTCCTGCGGCGTGCATTCATATTCAAAACTGATAATGACGGTCGAGTGAGAAACGGGTCGTGACTGCGCGCCCGCCCTGAGTGACGATTCCTAATGATACTGAAGTTCATGTGATGTTTAATTCATGAGGACCAGATGGAGACGTTATTAAAGCTCTGTCCGGTCTGTAACGGAACGTGGACTCGACTGTCCGCTGTGTAACGGAACGTGGACTCGACTGTCCGCTGTGTAACGGAACGTGGACTTGACTGTCCGCTGTGTAATTGAACATGGACTCGACTGTTCGCTGTGTAACGGAACGTGGACTCGACTGTCCGCTGTGTAATTGAACATGGACTCGACTGTCCGCAGTGTAACGGAACGTGGACTCGACTGTCCGCTGTGTAATTGAACATGGACTCGACTGTCCGCTGTGTAACGGAACGTGGACTCGACTGTCCGCTGTGTAACGGAACGTGGACTTGACTGTCCGCTGTGTAATTGAACATGGACTCGACTGTTCGCTGTGTAACGGAACGTGGACTCGACTGTCCGCTGTGTAACGGAATGTGGACTCGACTGTCCGCTGTGTAATTGAACATGGACTCGACTGTCCGCTGTGTAACAGAACGTTGACTCGACTGTCCGCTGTGTAACGGAACGTAGACTCGACTGTCCGCTGTGTAACGGAACGTGGACTCGACTGTCCGGTGTGTAACAGAACGTGGACTTGACTGTCCGGTGTGTAACGGAACGTGGACTCGACTGTCCGGTGTGTAACGGAACGTGGACTCGACTGTCCGCTGTGTAATTGAACATGGACTCGACTGTCCGCAGTGTAACGGAACGTGGACTCGACTGTCCGGTGTGTAACAGAACGTGGACTCGACTGTCCGGTGTGTAACAGAACGTGGACTCGACTGTCCGGTGTGTAACGGAACGTGGACTCGACTGTCCGCTGTGTAACAGAACGTGGACTCGACTGTCCGGTGTGTAACAGAACGTGGACTCGACTGTCCGGTGTGTAACAGAACGTGGACTCGACTGTCCGGTGTGTAACGGAACGTGGACTCGACTGTCCGGTGTGTAACAGAACGTGGACTCGACTGTCCGGTGTGTAACAGAACGTGGACTCGACTGTCCGGTGTGTAACGGAACGTGGACTCGACTGTCCGCTGGTTCCTTCATGTTCTCTGAGACGTTATTCAATCGTGTTATGAGACTAAACACGTCTCCAAAACGAACATGCAGCATCGTTAATTTGCTTTTTTATAAGCATATCACATATTCAACTGTCCGAAAAACTTTGTTTAAAGAAAGTAAAATAAAATATTGTATATAAATCATCCAGCGCTGCTGTTACAATGTTTGATGTGCAATTGTGCTGCTGCACTTTTAGTGTTGTAGCCAGTAAATCAGGACTCGACAGTAAAACCGTATTTGGAACGCAGCCTGTCGGGCTTTCAGAGACGTGTGAGGGTGATAAAGTCGTTAAAAGAGCTGAAAGCCTATAAAATGATTTTAAATGAGACGGGAAGTGAGAGAATCTAACCGTGTACAGTGTTTCTGTGTGGCTGCGCAGCCTGGACCGTCTGCGTGAGGACCCGATAGGAGCTGCACCGGATTTAGAAGGATTCAGATACTTTGTGGTCAGACACCAGAGACTCTGCTGTGTGTTTAAAAAACGTCCGGCCGCACATTAACCACCGGCCGTAAACAACGCGAGCTGTAAAACCCGCCTCGGAAAACTAGCACCCAGTAAAACACGCTGCTGAGGCTAATCACTGGAAATCAATTACAGTCTAAACAGGTTCAAATCCCAGCGGCGCTATCGGCTGGTCTGGCGTTAATTTATTAGGATTTAAGGTCAGTTTGGTTACATTCATGACAGGAACGGTAGTTTGTACATGTTTGTAATATCAAACACAGTCATGGACAATTTTGTATCTCCAGTTCACCTCACTTGCACGTCTTTGGACTGTGGGAGGAAACCGGAGCTCCTGGAGGAAAACCCACACAGACACGGGGAGAACATGCAAACTCCACCTGGGAATCGAACCCAGGACCTTCTTGCTGTTAGACCACAGCGCTACTGTGCCGTCCAACACTTTTTATTAAAAGAAACCCCACAGCAGCATGGGTACTGAGGACCTACCTGGGCTTGATCCTCACACCCAGCCTTTTTCTGAGGAGGTTTGCATGTTCTCCCCGAGTCTTTGTAGGTTTCCTTTGCGTTGCACAAGGTGTAAGTACGTACATGTATAGATTTGTGAGGCCCAGTGGTGGACTGGCACCCGGTCCAGAGTGTGTGGGGGCATGAAAGGTACATTTTGATGGTTCTTTTACATTTTCGGAGTTTAGCAGACGCTTTTATTCAAAGCGACTTACAGTACAGTGACAGTTTACAGTCTAAGCAATTGAGGGTTAAGGGTCTTGCTCAGGGTCCAGCAGTGGTGGGGCTTGAACCAGCGACCTTTTGATTACTAGTCCAGTACCTTAACCACTAGGCTACAACTGCCCTACAACTGATGGTTCTTGATGGATTAATTCAAACAGAGATAAAACTAGTGGAGTCTTTGATCCTGACCAGGTAATAGTGATATCCAGCACAGAATAAATTCATAAACGTTTATTGTGTTAGCAGGAGGGGGTTTCAGGGCGTGGTCTCTCTCACAAGCTATGTCTGTCCTATGTTCTATCACTATAAAGTCTAAACCATGGTCAGTAAAGCTGGTACAACCACATACAGCGAGCCTGCCTGATCTACACTATTGAATTCCCCGTTTTATTGGTGCACGGTCGGGTGATAGCACCGCAGACATGTTCACTTTAGTGCTGTATAACAAAGCGGTGTGTAAAATGTCAGCGTGTCGGCTCGGTGCTGTCCACGGCGCTAAAGTGCTGAAGTGTGTGTGTTCACTCAGAGGTAGTTAGTGAGCGTTACATAACGCTACAGCAGCTAGCGCACACCAACACGCTGCAGGCGCGGCTAGAACCGACCAATCACTGATCAGAGTTCTGCAGGGGTTCTGTGAGTGGGGGACGCGTCTATGTCTCGAGAAGACCTGTGCTCCTCACACCAGGTAGCACCTCTGATCAAACCCAAACGCGCTGCTCATCTTACGTCCGCGCAGTAACGCTCCTGTTATCTTAGTGAGGGGGTGAGAGGCTATTACAGGTCATATTTCTGACTCTTTTTCTGGACACTTCTTTATAAAAAGAACCAATTAATTGAAAAAAGGGTTAAATAAAAAAAAACTGAAGGTAAAAAAGGAAGAGGACGGCCAGCAATACTGTCCACATGCTCACCAGGAGTCAGAATCACCTTGATATTACATAATAATAACAATAATAATAATAATAATAATAATAATTAATAACACAATAATTTAATAAAAATAATAAACATAATAATAATTAATATAATAATAATAATAATGACAAAAATAATGCTAATAATGTTAATAATATTAATAATAATGATAAACAATAATACTAAATGTAATAATAATGAAATAATTATAATAAAAATAATAACACAGTAATATAATAAAGATAATACACAATAATAATAAATATAATAATAATAATGACCATAAGTATAATAATAATTTATTAATAATAATAATATCAACAATTCTAATAATGTTAGTAATATTAATAATAATAAACAATAATAATAAATGTCATAATAATAAAATAATAAAAGTAATATAAGATATATATTTTTTAAAATGGTTAATGTTCATAGTATTAATAATGATGAAAATAATAATAATAATACCAAAGAAATAATAGAACAATAATGTTATTACTAATAATAATAATGTTAATAGTATTAATGGTGATAATTGTAATATAAATAAATGTAATAATTAAAAATAATGATAATAATGTTAATAATATTAATTATAATGATAAGAAACATAATTATGACACTAAATGTAATAATAACAAAATAATAAAATATTAATATGAATAATAATAATCAGTATAAGTAAATGAAATGTAGATAAATTGTGCTGTATTGTATTATGTCGTTGTTTTTCATCACTTGCCAACAGCATAAGTGTGTTTACATCAAACGTTACATAAACAGCCATTGTCTCATTACACTGTGTGTGTGTGTGTGTGTGTGTGTGTGTGTTTATTAGCTGCTTGTTATCGCCGCATTGTTACATGTTTGTTTATAACGCTGGATGTTATTTTGTTAATAAAATTTCTCCTGCAGTTTCAGACGTGACGTGTCGCTGGTTTATAAGAACTCAGACGAGAACAGAACGAGATGTTGGTTCGTTTATCGTTTATTGATCCTGATGTTACACGTGGAGGCTGAGGGATGAAAAAAGCTCTAATGGTTTTAATTTAATCTGATCACCGGGGGTGTCTGAACACACACACACACACACACACAGTGTAATGAGACGGTGGCTGTTTATGTAACGTTTGATGTAAACACACTTATGCTGTTGGCAAGTGATGAAAAACAACGACATAATACAATACAGCACAATTTATCTACATTTCATTTACTTATACTGATTATTATTATTCATATTAATATTTTATTATTTTGTTATTATTACATTTAGTTTTGTCATTTTCATTATTATACTATTATTAATATTATTTTATTATTATTATTATCATTTTACTATTATTAATATTATTAATATTATTATTATAATTTTTTATTTTTTATTTATTTTTTTATTTTTTATTATTATTATTATACACACACACAGTCGGCACGATGAATCTTTTTACATTTTCTGCATTTAGCGGACGCTTTTATCCAAAATGACTTACAGTACTGTAACAGTGTACAGTCTAAGCAATTGAGAGTTAAGGGCCTTGCTCAAGGGCCCAACAGCAGCAACCTGGCAGTGGTGGGGCTTGAACCAGTGACCTTCTGATTACTAGTCCAGTACCTTAATCACTAGGCTACAACTGTCCCTGTTTTTAGCAGCCAGAAACCTCCGACCACATAAACCAAAAAGCTGCTGCATGTGATTTATCTCATATAAACACAATTTCCATAAAAGTTGGGACACTGATAATTTTTTCCTAGACTGAGATAAAAGCTGAATCTCCAGACGTGTTTCTGCTCTAACGTGGCTGAGGTTCAGCTGTAATAAGTAAAGTTTGGCAGGACGAGGTGAGATAATAATCAGCGGAGGAATAAAAGCAGAGTTTACGAGGCGACTATAAAGAGGCGCGTCCGCACCCCATAAAACAGAACCGTGATTACGGGCGCTCCAGTGAAACCGACCTGCTCATTTACATATTAATGGAGTTTTTGGTGCAGCCTGGATGCGGAGGATTTATATTTCTAAGTTCTGGGACGGTCAGCAGAAGTAAAGTTTGTGCCGCTCCTCCCAGCATGCTTTGCTGTTTCCGGTTCAGGCTGTATAATTGAATCAGGGACAGTAATGATGACGGATGGCGCTGACTCAGCATCTCCTGGCACCGGAGCCTTAATGCTGCTGGATCGGCGCTCGGCCTGCGGGCCTGACCGAGGGCCTCGTCCGCCTAAAGGTTATTTCTCCGGCTCGCGCTTCATTAACCGCGGCTGCCTGGTAACCCTGGTTTTGGGCGGATTCCCTCGCCGCCGCCGCCGCCGCTCGTCAGAGAGGAATCAGGATGCAGAGTCATGCTCCATAACGAGAGCGCTAACGTTTCATAAAGACGCTGCAGCAGAATCTCTGCTTTATTATGCTGTATAACCCACACAGACTCCTAACAGGGCGCTCGGGTGGTGCGGCGGTGTATTGCACTAACCCTCCACCTCTGAGATCCGGGTTCGAATGTCAGCGGTGCTCTATACATCTACGTTTACTTTTCCCGCATTTAGCAGACACTTTTATCCAAAGCAACTTACAATACTTTGACAGCATATATAGTCCAAGCAACTGAGGGTTAAGGGCCATGCTTAAGGGCCCAACACTGCCAACTTGGCAAAGGTGGGGCTTGAACCAGTGACCTTTTCATTACTAGTCTGATACCTTACCCACTAGGTTACGCGACCTACACTTAATACAGTTCAAGTAACTGAGGGTTAAGGGCCCAACAGTGGCAGCCTGGCAGTGGTGGGGCTTGAACCAGCAACCCTTTGATTACTAGTCTGATACTTTAACGGCTAGGCTACGACAGCCTTGATGCATATTATTTACATGTAAGGCATTTAGCGGACGCTTTTATCTGACTTACGCTTAATACAGTTCAAGCAAATGAGGGTTAAGGGCCTTGCTCAGGGGCCCAACACTGGCAACTTGGCAAAGGTGGGGCTTAAACCAGTGACCTTTTGATTACTAGTCCGATACCTTACCTACTAGGTTACGCGACTTACACTTAATACAGTTCAAGCAACTGAGGGTTAAGGGCCTTGCTTAAGGGCCCAACAGTGGCAGCCTGGCAGTGGTGGGGCTTGAACCAGCAACACTTTGATTACTAGTCTGATACTTTAACGGATAGGCTACAACAGCCTTGATGCATATGTGTACGTATGTGCACATACTTTTGGCCACATAGTATTAAACTAGGCTCTAAAAGGTGCCACCGAACGCGCCAAACGCTTTCAGACGTCTATTTGGGAGAAACCTAAAACACAAGCATTACTATTAATGTACGTTGAGATGGCTCAGCCTCCCATGACCATAAGTAAGTGGATGCCTGACCGTGAGCTTGTTGGACATGAAGTTGCACTCATTTTATTGCATTAAATTATACCAGTCCTTTGTGCCCACGGGAATTTGTGCCCATTTAAAAGAGAATCAAAAGAGCATTTGTGAGGTCAGACGCTGATGTTGCATGAGAAAGCCTCGCCCGGACACTCTGGTGGGGCAGCGGTCTAACGTAGCAGCACACCACGGTGAAGTTAGAATCTCTCTATGTACCTGGCGGGACCTGACAGCGACTCAGCTGGAAACAGAACCCGATAGTCTCTGGACGAGTAACTCTACGCTCCTGGAGAACGTTGAGAAACGCGAGCCGGGCGTGGCCACTCACCTTCGTTGTCCCCGCCGGGCGGCTGATAGAAGGAAAGTCCCAGGCTGATGAGGGCGGCGATCTCCAGGATGATGAGGGTCACGTCCTGTAGGGCCTCCCACACTAACTGTAGGAAGGTTTTTGGCTTCTTTGGAGGTATGAGGTTCTTCCCAAACACTTCTTTCCTCTTGTCCAGGTCAGTCGGGTCTCCCGTCAAACCTGATAAAAAAAACCCAAAAATATATAAACATCATGATTAAAGAACAGAGAACTAACTAACCAGAGTCCAACCTCTTTAATAAATCACATTCTCCTGTCCTACAACTGCTTCATCCTGGTCAGGGTCACACCCAGGAGAGGACGCCAAACCATCACGGGGCCTCAAACCAGGTCATCCACGTGATGTAAAAGAAAACGTTATTCATCAGACCAGGCCACCTTCTTCCATTGCTCCGTGGTCCAGTTCCGATGCTCACGTGCCCGTTGTTGGCACCCTGACTGGTCTGCAGCCCCATACACAACAAACTGTGCAGCCTTTACTCCCCACGTGCATCAATGAGCCTTGGGCGCTTATGATCCTGTCGCTGGTTTACCACTGTTCCTTCCTTGGACCACTTTTGATAGATGCTGACCCCACAAGAGCTGCAGTTTTGGAGATGCTCTGACCCAGTCGTCTAGCCATCACAATTTGGCCCTCGTCAAACTCACTCAGATCCTCACGCTGCTCATTTTTCCTGCTTCTAACATCAACTTTGAGGATAAAATGTTCACCTGCTGCCTAATATATCCCCCCCACTAACAGGTGCTGTAATGAAGAGATAATCAGTGTTATTCACTTCACCTTTAAGTGGTCATAATGTTATGCCTGCTCGGTGTATATAATACTGTATAATATAGTATTACAGTAAGTATTATTGTTAATGTTTTACTGCAGATAACAGGATGAAATGTAAAAT
The DNA here is from genome assembly GCF_030014385.1 of Trichomycterus rosablanca. Taxonomy (NCBI): domain Eukaryota; kingdom Metazoa; phylum Chordata; class Actinopteri; order Siluriformes; family Trichomycteridae; genus Trichomycterus; species Trichomycterus rosablanca. The sequence goes on from NC_086011.1 coordinate 1,569,402, forward strand.
CTCCTCTAACAGAAGGAACCATTCTGCTCTCGCTACGTTTCGGTGCATTCGTTGGTACTTTATCGATCAGCCAAAATACAAAGTATTTATATTCTGGCTCAGCTCGAGGACCGAGATGTTAATATCACCAGTTTTTTTGGAATCGGCGGGTAAACGCGGCTCTTTATCGACTCGGAAAGGTCAAACTGTCAAACCCACACAGTTCATCAGATCCAGAAAGCTCGAGCTCCTTCAGAACAGAAGAGCTGATGCCTGAACCTGCCGAGATCTGAGCGTGTCACAAAAAACACCAACGTTTTCTTTCACTGGTCCAAAAATGGCACCTCATCCTGAGCCCACGTCCCAAAAAAAAGAGCAATCAAGTGTTCTCGTCTCCAGTTCTGTTCCTGACTCACCAACACTCGTGCACACACACACACACACACACACTCTTACATAAAAGCACTGATACAATAAAGTACAGGAGGATCATTACAGCTACACACACACATACACACATATGTACACACACATATACACACACATATATACACATACACATATATACACACACACACTCACACACACCCACTCTCTACACACACACACACATAAAAGCACTGATACAATAAAGTACAGGAGGATCATTACAGCTACACACACACATACACACATATGTACACACACATATACACACACATATATACACATACACATATATACACACACACACTCACACACACCCACTCTCTACACACACACACACATAAAAGCACTGATACAATAAAGTACAGGAGGATCATTACAGCTACACACACACATACACACATATGTACACACACATATACACACACATATATACACATACACATATATACACACACACACTCACACACACCCACTCTCTACACACACACACACATAAAAGCACTGATACAATAAAGTACAGGAGGATCATTACAGATACACACACACATACACACATATGTACACACACATATACACACACATATATACACATACACATATATACACACACACACTCACACACACCCACTCTCTACACACACACACACATAAAAGCACTGATACAATAAAGTACAGGAGGATCATTACAGCTACACACACACATACACACATATGTACACACACATATACACACACATATATACACATACACATATATACACACACACACTCACACACACCCACTCTCTACACACACACACACATAAAAGCACTGATACAATAAAGTACAGGAGGATCATTACAGATACACACACACATACACACATATGTACACACACATATACACACACATATATACACATACACATATATACACACACACACTCACACACACCCACTCTCTACACACACACACACACATAAAAGCACTGATACAATAAAGTACAGGAGGATCATTACAGCAGCCACACACACATACACACATATGTACACACACACATACATACACACTCTCTCTCTCTCACACACACACACCAGCAGTCCATAGACGTTAACGGGGTGAGAACATGATCTGTTCTGGCTGACATGGCCGACAGCTTGAGAGAACGTTACCATGATATTTACATCCAGCGTCTCATTTCATTATCGTCAGAACATCACCACGCTGAGGGCGCGTTCACATGAGAGGCGGCAAAACCGCGAGTGTGTCGGTGCTGCTTAGCTTACCGCTGCACTTCCATGAGCGGCTCTGACACACGAACCCTCAAAACATGATGAGTGGAGTCATCGAGTACAAGAAATAAAGAAACCGTTTTTCTAATAATAACCTGAGATCTGGAGAGAACTTTTGGATGAATCGGAATGCTGACTGCACGGTAGATCGTTCTGAACTCTCTGCAACATAATTTGCTCCAAACAGAGCTGTGATGATATAACAGCGCGCCAGAGACGCTAACCAGATTAGCATCCGTGACGAGAACAAACCACAGCCTGCAGACTCCTCACGTACGCCGGGGTTTTGCTAACGATGCCTCCGCCGCACATTAGGGATTGTTTATTTTTAGCCGTGCGGTTTAATTTGTGCCACTTTCTGCACGACACCAGCGCATTAGGAAACGATTCCTCGCCTCGCCTGATTTTGTTCTTTTTTAAGTCCTTTTATCTCGGCCAGGCTTACGCTAACGTTAGCAAGCTACAATTAGGCAGATTGTTTAAGTCACGCTAGCATGGAGTCACGACGACGAGAGTCCCGCGTGAAAGGGGCTTTATTAAACCCAGAACGGCTAAACAGGTGATTCCAGGGTGCATTCAGCAAACAGGGTTTGATTTTTGGATAATTGGACTGGTTCTATTCAGGAGGAACCTGCCTAGGTAGAGAGGCACTAAATAGGGTGGGGGTATCAAAACCCTAAAACTTCTAGATTTAAGGAATGGATGACCAAGGGAATAACAGCGCTGTGTACAATAATGAAAGGAGGAACATTACCCAGTTTTGAAAAGCTTAAAGAAACTCACTTACTAGAAAAACAAGACTTTTATCGATAATATACAGATGAGATGTTTCGTTAACACAAGGGCAAAAAATGTAACTGGGATAAACATAGGCCTAATGAACTTATTCAAGAAATCATATAACGCAGATATTGGTGGTGGGATAATCTCATGTTTATACAAAGCTTTTTCTGACCTAAAAACACATTCAACTCTGTATATTAAAACTAAATGGGAAAAGGAAGGGGGGATATCTATATCAGAGGAAGAATGGACAACAATATGGAGGTATCAGTGGAAGTGCACCAGGTCTCAATATTGGAGAGAGTTTGGGTGGAAAAACTCAATAAGATGCTTTATTACACCTTCTCAGAAATCACATTATGGTTATTACAATAACCCCCCGTCTGCTGGAGAAACTGTGGAAATCAAAACGCTAATCACTTCCATATATTTTGGGACTGCCCGGGTATTAAAGACTACTGGATGGGGATACATAAAGTTCTACAAGATATTTTTGAATGTGAAATTAACCTAGAGTGCAAGAGCATATATTTTGGACTCATACCTCAAGAGTGGGGGAAAACGATAAACACTTAATAAATGCATTATTAGTGGCAGCCAAGAAAGCTCTTACCAGGAAGTGGTTGTCCCGGGAGAGTCCAACCCTGAATGCATGGATGGACATCACATTGGGAATTTATCAAATGGAGAGGATAACAGCATTCTTAAATTTAAAATTTGAACAATTTGATTCATCTTGGGAAAAATGGGTTAATTATGTGACACCCCTCAGGTCTGATTTTATTTTCACAGAGTGATGTATAGGTTATATATAAAAAATCACTCCCTAATTGTACATAGTTCATTTAGAAGTACTTTTATTATTATTGTCGCTATTATTGTTATTATTATTGTTTTTTTCCCTCCACGAATGGGAAGAGAGGGATAGAGAAAGGAAATATTGAAAAAATGTATAAAACTCAAAAAACTGTTTGTACTGAAAATATTGTGATGTTAAATGTCAATAAATAAAGAATAAATTTTTTTTTTTTAAACGGGCGTGACAGGGGCGTTAAAATTTACAGGGACCCTAAAAATGACAGAGGCCCTAAAACTGATCCTGAAATTGACAGGGACCCTAAAAATTACCCTTAATTTCACAGGGACCCTTAAAATGATTTAAAAAAATGACAGGGACACTAAAAATGACCCTAAATTTCACAGGGACCCTAAAAATGACCCTAAAATTGACAGTGACACTAAAAATTACCCTAAATTTCACAGGGACCCTAAAAATGACCCTAAAATTGACAGGGACCCTAAAAATGACCCTAAAATTGACAGGGACCCTAAAACTGACCCTAAATTTGACAGGGACTCTAAAAATGATTATAAAAATTGACAGGGACCCTAAAAATGACCCTAAAATTGACAGGGACCCTAAAAATGACCCTAAAATTGACAGGGACCCTAAAAATGACCCTAAATTTGACAGGGACTCTAAAAATGACCCATTAGCATTCTGATATCGTGATTCACATCCACATAATAAAATCATGTTCAGAATTTAGGAGGATTGATTTTATATGATTTTTTTTAGACAAACGGCACAAACAAAAGTCGCCGTTATCGGCGTCTACAGAACGAAAAGCGGCCGCTCCGAGCGTCACAGATCGCTCGAGATAAAACGACAAAAGAGCCGCAATAACCACGCCGCTGATGAGAGACTTTTAACAGGCTTAACGATAACGAGCCCTCCCCTCACCCCTTCCCCCTGCCCTCCGCCCGGCTTTGACCTTGGGAGCTTCTGCACTGCGCCAGACCGCCGGGCCGGAACAGACCGCGTCACCCCGAGAGGATCGTTTCAATCGACGAGTTCGCGCGGCGAGAGCTGAAGCGGCGTTCGCCCGCGCGAGTGGAAACCGAGTTCGGGATTGAATAATGAGACAGCGCGCGAGTGCCGGCTTCAAACAATGCCAGCCGCGAGGTGAGAATGCCCGTGCTGCGAATAGCATGAGGGGCTAAAAATAGCCTCGTTAAAGATTCCTTTTAATTGCGCCCCGGCATGCTATCCTCCCCCCCGCCGCCACTCCTCATTGATCCCTTCGCGGGCCGCATCACTTCCAGCGTGTGTGGATCCCCCGCTTTCAGCCCCAGCTAACCTTTACAGCGCCATGCTGGAGGAGGAAAACCTACCGCGGCGTACCGGGACACGGCGACCGGAGAGACTTCCGCCGAATACGAGCGCAGATCTGCAGCCGCGCTGCTGCCAGCCGCTTCGTTTCCATCTTAGCTTGATTAAGTCCTCGCTGCCATCTTAGGGTGCATTCACATGTGAAGCGTTTTGCAGTAAATCATCATCAGCGTGTGAATCTGATCTGAATCTGCATCAGTGTGGAATAAGCGTCAGATCAAGGGTTACAGCTCCACATGTTTCTGTGTTTATCTGGATTCTCCTCCCTGTTTCACTTTTAAACTTGTGTTACAGCTCCAGCTTCTGAGAAATGGTGAGAATCAGAATCAGCTTCTCCCAGAGTCTAAAACGCTTCTGGTTGAAAATAAAGCTTAACGTGGTTTAATGTAGTAAAAGAAGGAGACAGGAGCACTAAACTTCTCTTCATTATTACTGCTCATAAGTTCCTCCACTAATCACATTCCTCACTCGCTGTTTTACTACAGTAAGTCACGTTAAGTTTTGTTCACGGCCTGAGTCACTGCTACCGCCTCGTATCAAACAGTTCGTCTCATTGGAGGAGCTTTGAAAAGGTCAGCAAACTGGGTTAAAGTTCAATCAGGTGAACCTTGGGCACCGCAGCAAGCACAAAATCCACGAGCCCAGTGTGGCAAATCTAAACAGCACCACCACACAACATAGGAACGCAACATGTGGCAGTTACAACGGTCACATGTCGCTTCTCATGTGAATGCACCCATAGAGCCAAATGTTGGACATTAGATGCATCCAATTGCCCGATTGCGTCACCCTTCCTCTCCAAAATGCCGATCCCCGCTCTGATTGAGGAGACCGAAGCTAACCTACGGCCCCTCCGACACGTGTGCAGCAGCCGTATGCATCTTATCACCTACACTTTGACGAGTGCAGTGCAGCTCAGCGTTGTGTACGGAGAGACACACCCTGAGAGCACTCATTTCTCATCTCTGTGCAGGTGCCATCAATCAGCCAGCAGAGGTCGTAATTGCACCAGTCATGAGAGAGAGACCCCATCCGGCTTAGTCCCGCCCATATCTGAACATATCGTTGTTCTTGTGGCTGCTCAGCCTTAGCCGGCAGGCAGAGCCGAGATTCGATACGATGTATTCTGGTTCCAGCGTGTGTTTTTACCACTGCGCCACCTGAGCGGCCTGCTAGATGAGACTTGAATTTGACAGTAACTGATAGTTAATTAATTTACAGAAACACTCAAATGAGCAGGAAAACACAGAAGCATTGGCTCAAACCTAAAACAGAGAATAAATATGTGGCTAAATTCTTTTATGACTACATCATGAATGAACTACATCAACTTTAATACTTATAAATGTTTAGAATGCACTTTTTCTTTATTATTTTACTGTTGTTGTTTTTTCCTGTAGTGACGTGAGAGACTCGTTTCCTGATCACGTGTACTTATCAGCGTCGTGGACTCGGATCAGCGGGCTGCGTCTGGGTTCGCTGGGTCTCGTCCGTGAGGCTGTAAGTAGCTACGAATATAAAATACCTTCGGAGAGCGGCGAGAGCTGTGATGAAAGTGACGCGTCGTTATGTTTATTACCGCGCTCGTTACTCGGAGTGAAAGATCTGATCTGATGGCCGGTATCGGAGCTGATTAGCAGAATGTTTGCGGTCGGGCCATTTTCATAAAGCGCTAGTGATCTGTTCTGTGAGCACTTTATTTGCAGCCCTTTCTGAGATCTAGCGGTGTGATATAGTGAAGGACCCGGGCTGCTTTAAAAGGCTGGCAGTGATGCGCAGGAGTGAGAAGGAGCAGGGTGCCAGTACAACCCCCACCCTGGTGGTGCTGCAGTCTAGAACAGAACACCTTTATTTGTCATATACACGCCTACATGTGTACAGTACAATACAATTCTTTATCTGTGTACCCCAGCTTGTTTGGACGCCCCTGGAGAGGGTTAAGGGCCTTGCTCAAGGGCCCAACATTGCCTGCAAGGCAGAGCTGGGATTTGAACTCTCAACCTTTCAATTGATAGCCCAAAGCTCCGCTCACTAGGCTCCCACTGTCTATTAAGCTAGTCCACCACCGCTGAGATCTGGGTTTGAATCTCAGCAGTGCTATCAGTCAGCAGGACATGATTGGCTATGTCTAAGGAGGGCATGTGCAGGCTCTATTTGGGCGTCGCCGCAGCAGATCTGCCACCCAAAAGTCAGACACATGGCCCTAAACGTGCCTCTAAAAGAGGAAGTCGGGTTCATTCCATGTTTTCTCCGGTCACCAGGTTTAAACGCCATTGAAGCTTTAAAGGACAGTCTGATAAGACTGGACACACACACACACACACACACACACACACACCATTCCTCTACAAGCCATTCAGTGCAGGATTAAAGCAGCACTGGAAGCAAATGCCAGCCGTACATGTTCTAATCTCATTTTTACAGGTTTCCATTATTGTGTCCACCCCCGGTCGGTCCGTACCCAGTCCTGAGATGCAGGGTAACAGGAATGACCCCCTCGTACACTGAATGCCGTGCTGTCGGTGGTGACGCCGCTGCGTACTCCTTCTGTCTGCCATGACTAAAAATAGATCGCCATGGAAACCGTACACATGGTGCAGGGTCTCGCGGTGACCTCATCGCACCGGCTGTACGTTAGCGCCGCGCTGGTGTACGACACGCGCTCGTGGCGTCACGGCCGCCCTGTTGCTATGGGATGGATTCACTCTCGCGGCGGCGGCACACGGGCGCTAAAGGAATTTAATCAAAAGCTTCAGGTGCTTTAATTACCTCATCGTGGCTTTAAAACAGATTATATACACTACATATGCACTGCATAGCCACAAGTATTTGGACACCTGACCATGAGCTTGATATACAATCCATTCCAAAAACAAATGGTATTAAAATAGTGACCGGTGCAGCTAGAACAACAGCCGCTCTTCTGAAAGGGCTTCTCACAAGAGTTTGAAGTATGTCTGTGGGAATTTGTGCCTGTTCTGTCAAAATACGACAGCATTGTATTGCTGAGCACTGAAGTTGGAGTTCCAGTTCATCCCAGAGCTGTTGAGTGGGGCTCTAAGCAAGACTATGTGCAGGACACTGGAGTTTTTTTTTATAGAGCTGGCTACAGTGGGTTCCAACCCAGCAACCTTCTGATTACTAGACCAGTACTTTAACCCCAAAGTACTCTGACTGAGGAGGGCTGTCGTGCGCTGCCACAGGCCGCTTCTTTTCACCTGCTAGAGACGGGGTCTCACAGAGAGCAGTATCGTGTACGGAGTCGCACCCTCCTTGTGCAGGCGTCTCGACCGACCAGTAGAGGTCGTACCAGCAGCAGCGATAAAGGAATCCAGGAATCCCTGCCTGACCATCGCCTCCCACCCCCCACAGACACACGACCAATCATGTGTCCAGTTCGAGCCGATCAGACCGCTGTGCCAAGCTTTTAAAAATAATACTATTATAAAAATCACCTTTTAATCTGGATTTTATTATTCAATAAATATCCGTTAGCTGCTTGATTAGTCACCGTACTGAGTAACTGCTGATTAATTGTTACAGAAGCTCCATAATAAAGTGGGAGCAGACAAATCTAATAACCTGTAGCTACAATAATAATAATACTGAATAATTCAGCAGAACGACTCTCTGCTCTCCGCAGCCCCTCATCAACATGCAGCGGGTATAAAACACGCCGGGTATTAATAACCCACCCCGGCTGACGAATCCAGACCTGGCAGCTCTTCTATCAGTGCAGAGAATCTCCCGTCACCATGCAGCAATGTGCCCAAAAACTAGTTTCCATGGCAACCGCATGGGACTACAGCGAATTGATGTGGCAGTGAGTCGATATCCCAGAATGCTCTGTGTGTGTGTGTGTGTGTGTGTGTGTACTGTACATCTTGAGTGTGTGATACAGAAGGACGTGACACTTCGACGGCTGCACCGCTACACGACCAATCAATGGTGGAGTGAAAGAAAGTGATAACGGGCGCTGATTTAAACCGTCTATGCTTCATTTTATAAAATATTGAACTTACAAACGTAAAGAAAAGACAGACGATGTTTTTGTAAATAGAAATGTTGATCAAACTCACAAACTCGAATCTGCTGCTATACTGAATCGTGCACTTTAGATCTGCATAAAGCTGCTGTAGTTCCTGTGCAATACTTGAATGTAAATGTAAATATTTAAAATTCATATCTTAGTTATTTCTTCTAGTTTTTAAGTCTTAAGTTTTATTTTTACTAAACATAGTTTCTCTTGCTATTTATATTTTATATTTTATTATGTTTACACACACCGAGACCTGAGTAACTGCATTTCGTTCTAATCATGTACATGGTTTTGAATGACAATAAAGCTGAGTCTGAGTCTGAGTCTGAGTCTGAGTTCTGCTACCAGCCGACCGGGCGCCTATACAGACAATGACTGGCTCGTCCGAGGGAGGGAGGGAGGGTCGTAGGGATTCCTGATAACTGCTGCAATTACCACCTCGATGCACAAAGACAGGGGATAATGGAGATCGGTGCGTGACTCTCTGTGCGCGATACTGATCTCCATATGAACCCACCTGGTGCAGGTGAAAAGAAGTGGTCGGTACTGCACACGTGTTGGAGGGGGGGTGTGTTAGTTATGGCTCTCCTAGGGCAGGAGTGGAGGTGAAATAAGACTTGGGAATTGAACATGAGTTTAAAGTGAGAAAACTATTGTTATTATTACAAATAATAATATTATCATTTATTATTAATATTATTATTACTGTAATTATTATAAAAATTATTATTATTATCATCATTATTAATTTTATTATTGTTTTTATTATTATTGCTGTTATTATTATTAATATTATTATTGTTATCATTAATTTTATTATTGTTATTATTATTATTATTGTTATTATTATTATTGTTATTATTATTATTATCATTATTATTGTTGTTATTATTATTAATATTATTATTATTATTAATTTTATTATTGTTATTATTATTATGATTGTTATTATTATTATTATCATTATCATTATTATTGTTATTATTATTATTATTATTGTTATTATTAATATTATTATTGTTATTATTAATTTTATTATTATTATTACATTTATTATTGTTTTGTTATTATTATTATTATTACATTTATTATTATTATTATTAATATTATTATTGTTTTGTTATTATTATCATTACTATTACATTTATTATTGTTATTATTATTAATATTATTATTGTTTTGTTATTATTATCATTATTATTAATTTTATTATTGTTATTATTATTATTATTATTATTGTTATCATTATTATTGTTATTATTAATATTGTTATTATCATTATTATTATTAATATTATTATTACTGTCATTATTATGATCATTATTAATATTATTAAAATATTATTATTATTATTGTTATCACTGTTATTATAATATTACTATTATTGTCAATATTATTATAACTACTATTATTTTTTTACTTCTGTTATTATTTTTATTCTAATTATTATTATTATTATTAAAAAGAAGGCCATGGCACAAAATTAAATGACAGTATAAAACTTTTTGGATAAAATAATAAAATGATTTTTAGTCAGTTATATAATCAGAGTAAACTAAACAGCTGCAGGAGTGGAAATCCCGAGATGTGAATTTAAACTCCTGATACATAAAATCATGTAAAACTGAACATCAGACGATTCTCGGTGCTTTAGTTTAATCAAACATAACTTCTGGTTATTGTGGATCTTTACTGCACCATTAATAAAAACATCCAGCTTACCTCACAGCGGAAAAGCGTGAGTCGTATCCGCTTCCCCAGAGCACACAGGAACAACTCCACACACACAACACACACCTCAGGTGGTGACCTGAAGGAAACCGGCGTGCACTTTTCCACAACACACTTTCCACCGAGGGCCAGCTCTTGCCCCAGCTGAACAAAGAGAGGGATTTGAACCTGGTTTAATTAGAGTCGGCTTGTTGTTCCGACACCTGACGAGAGACGCGCCGCTCGGGAGGTCAGCGGTACGCAACCGGCGGCGAATCCTGTCCGTGAGCGGCGATAAGAAACCTGCGGCGAATCCCATCCGCTTCCAAACGTTAGATCTGACTCAGTAAACATCAACAATTCTCAAAAGGTGAGTAATGACCTTCAGCAGCCAGGACCGGCATGTCTCACCAACTAGATGGATGCAGTTCCACTGGGAACTGGACTAAGAAATGGCACGACAGCCCACTGAGACTGACCGAGACTGACCAAGAGTGACTAAGACTGACTAAGACTGATCGAGACTGACCCAGAGTGACTGAGACCACCTGAGACTGACCGAGACCAACTGAGACAGACCGAGACTGATCGAGAATGACTTAGACTGACTAAGACTGATCGAGACTGACCCAGAGTGACTGAGACCACCTGAGACTGACCGAGACCAACTGAGACCGACTGAGACTGACTGAGAGTGACTAAGACTGATCGAGACTGAGACAGACCGAGACTGATCGAGAGTGACTAAGACTGACTAAGACTGATCGAGACTGACCCAGAGTGACTGAGACCACCTGAGACTGACCGAGACCAACTGAGACTGACTGAGAGTGACTAAGACTGATCGAGACTGACCCGTTACTGAGACCAACTGAGACAGACCGAGACTGATTGAGAGTGACTAAGACTGATCGAGACTGACCCAGAGTGACTGAGACCACCTGAGACTGACCGAGACTGACCGAGACCAACTGAGACTGATTGAGACTGCTGCGATTACGACCTCTGCTGGCTGATTGATGGCGCTGCACAAAGATGGGAGATAACGGGAATTGGTGTGTGACTCTCTGTGCGCGATACAGATCTCCATATGACTGTACTGCACTTGTGATGGAGGGGGCGTGTGCAGCAGTAGAGGTAAAAGACGATTGGGTAACTGGACCTATGCATAACGAATAAGCGAGGGATTAATAATGGTCAATTTTTTTGGAGGTGGAATGGGGGGTGAAGGTAAAAATGCTGGTGGTCAGCACACTGGAGAGGTGTCTCAAACTTCATTAGTTCTATAAAACATCTAAGATGATTTGAGCTAAGATCCTGAATTGGAGGCGACGTCCCTGCTGGTTGAATCTAATTAGACAGATGTTAAGAGTGTGTGTGTGTGTGTGTGTGTGTGTGTTGACCCTTACAGAGAAGGACTTTGACAGTGGGACTGCAGTAACGTAAAACGTTTATGCTAATTACCGACAGGTGAACACACACATGCACACACACACACACACAATGCCATGGCTGGTTGATTAACCTTGTGTGTGTGTGTGTGTGTGTGTCTGAGTGTGTGTATTCTGTGTTTTTGAAGGGGGGGGGGGGGGGGGGGTGAGATGTCCGTCTCATGTTACTGATACATGGGTCGGATGTTTCTTGGCCACGATGGCGCCTATTAAAATGCACGAAGCCCCGAAACTCATGAAAATCTTATGATGTAGAGGAACCAGGAGGAACCACGATGCTTTTAAACTGCAGACGGAACCTGGACTGTCCGACGGCCGACAGGATTCTGGATTTTCCTCCTGACTCCTCGTCCTAATGAGTGGGGAGGGACCCACCGTCGATGTGTACGCGGGCGTGTAGGACATTAAACACACTGCACCCCTGCTGGGGTATAAATGTGAGGCGCTCTGAATCACTCTCACGCTGTGCACTCAAATATCACGCTTTCCTACGGAGCGGCGCCGAGTGTGACGGCATCAGAGGGGCGCCGGCTTCGCGTCTGACCGTCACGGTGGACGCAGGCAACACGTTCGGGTCAGGGGGCGCAAACTTTTGTCCTGATGCCTGATTTAACACAGGTTGTGTCTGGGCTTGGGACCTGCACAGAGAGCGCACTGACAGGAGCGGATCTCAATATCTAGGCTGTTTGGACACCCCGTGTCTGTCTGGACAACTGACTGGCTGATAGCACCGATGAGATTCGAACCCCAGATAGTGGAGGCCAACACAATTCAAGGCCAAAACAACACCGAGTCATCATTGTTCAAAAACACTGGGCACAAATCACAGATCCTTGGCCGATCCCTTAGACATAGCCAATCATGTCTGCACAGACGCCTGGCTGGCCGACAGCACCACCAAGGATCAAACCCGGATCTCAGCGGTGATGTGTTTGTGTAACAGACGCCCATTCAAAATATTTATTCATTAATTTATTCACTATTTACTGTAGTGCAAAATAACAAACTACAAGAGTTTGTAAAATACTACATTTCTAAATATCATTTAGACATGCCCCATTCCCCCACGCTGCATTATACAGAAATAATCTGTTCAGTGATTTACGTATCTAGATTGGACGTTAAATAAACACGACCCTTATGATCATCGCAGCAACGCTAAATCAAAACAGCCGAGTTCTGGTGCTTCACCTCATTGACGGGGCGTCGCCGGGTCACTTCTGGCGTCCATAAACAAAAGTGAGACGGAGCGACATCAGCGTTTGTGCCTCGGATTGATTCGGGACATGTGAGGTGAAATATGAGAGTGTTTTACTGAGACAGACGGGAGTCACTCCAGACAAACGTTCTCCCGATAAATCTATGAGCTCGGGCGTAAACGGCCCCCCCTGTAGAGACACTTCCGCTCTCCCAGCCGCTTTCAGGATGATCAATAATCAGGAAGTTCTCTAAAATACGGGCGGGTCATGCTAGCTCTGGAACCTCTCTTAATAATCCTTAATTTCTGTTCCAGGTATGATGACCTTGTGGTGTCCTTGAGTCACAAAAACCCAGAAAGCTGTGGCTTATGTATGAATTCTTCAGATGTTTGTCTAGACAGAGTGAGTCTAGGAATTTTTAAGCAAGGCAAGACAGAGACATGACAGGAGAAGACAGGACTAGACATGAGAGGACAAAACAGGGACATGAGAGAACAGGAAAGGGACAGAATAGGACAGAGAAGGACTGGCTAGGCAAGAACAGGAGAGGACAGGGGAGGACTGGACAGGATAGGACAGAACAGGACACGACAGGGCATAAGATGACAGGACACGAGAGGACAGGGACAGGGCATAAGGGGACAAGACAGGAACAAAATGTTAGAAGACGGGACAGGACAGAAGAGGACAGGACAGAGACAGGAGAAGACAGGAGAGGACAGGGACAGAACAGGGACAAAATGTTAGAAGACAGGACAGGACAGAAGAGGACAGGACGGGGACATAGACAGGAGAAGACAGGACAGAACAGGGACAGGAGAGGACAGAGACAGGACAGGAAAAGACAGGACAAGATGTTAGAAGACAGGACAGGGGAGGACTGGGGAGGACATGACAGGGACAGGACAAAAGAGCACAGGGACAAAATGTTAGATGACAGGACAGAACAGAAGAGGACAGGACGGGGACAGGAGAGGACAGAGACAGGACAGGAAAAGACAGGACAGGACGTTAGAAGACAGGACAGGGGAGGACTGGACATGAAAGGACACTACAGAAGAGGACAGGACAGAAGAGGACAGGACATTGCATTTACATTTTCGGCATTTAGCAGCCGCCTTCATCCAAAACGACTTACTTACAAAGCGACTGTGACAGTATCCAGTCTAAGCAATTAAGGGCCTCGCTCAAGGGCCCAACAGTGGCAACCTGGCCGTGGTGGGACTTGAATCAGCAACTTTTTGATAACTAGTCCAGCACCTTGACCGTTACAGCTGCCCTTCATCATTTGGATTGTAAAATTCTAGGTTTATTTGTTATTACCTGTATAATATAAATAAAAGTGCTTTTAAACAGCGCGTCCCTCCCCGGATCTGAGGTGGGAGGTGCGTCCGGGCGCTGGAGCGGAGGCTCAGATGGAGATTAGTATTCAGCGTTATGAGTACAGATGAGTCACGGCGTTCTACAGCAGATCAGGAGGAGGAGGATGAACCTGATCCTACTGCAATGCAGCTCTGAGATCCAGGCTTCAACAACACACTTCACTTCTGCTTCAGTTCTCAACCCTAAAATCACGTCCCTCTCGCTGCTGACCCACCGGAGCTTCACTCCAAGGTCACCGATTCAGCGGAGCGTGTTTGTCCCCTCGTGGGGGGTAAAATCTGCACCTGTTCGTTTATAACCCGCTCTCAGAGGAGCCGGTCTCTCTTTTTAAGAATGGCGTGTGGAAGGAGGGCAGCGGCGTCCTTATTAGCGGAGAGAGTCGGCGATTCCTGGCGGAGCCGAGATGAAATAGGATGTGTCAGAGGGGACCGAGCGCACGGGCGTGTGGACTAGATTAGCGTGCTCATCAGAGGTGGGTTTGGAGGACGGGGAAGTGCAGTACGACTGGTGGTGGTGGGGGGGGGGCTGGTCAACAAGCCGTGTGATGTTGAGCTGATGAGAGTCGGGGGGGGGGGGGGGTCTGGTATTTAGTTCACTGTCCACCATTCCAACCTGACGGACCTTCTGATGACTAGTCCAGGATCTCAACCATAGCACTTTTTGACCAAAAGAAGTTTGGTTCCTGAACTGGTTCTGTTCCGGCTCTGAACCTTGGTGCTTTTTAGAGAACTGGCCCACAATTCCACCAGTTTTGGGAGCCAAGCATAAAGTGCAAAATAATCATCAATATTAAATCCACTCTGAGAGCATCCGCATGTGTCTGTGTTCCAGTCTGTGTTCCTGCGTTTCTCTGTGTTCCTGCGTTTCTGTCTGTGTTCCTGCGTCTCTGTCCGTGTTCCTGCGTTTCTCTGTGTTCCTGCGTTTCTGTCTGTGTTCCTGCGTTTCTGTCTGTGTTCCTGCGTTTCTGTCTGTGTTCCTGCATCTCTGTCTGTGTTCCTGCGTCTCTGTCCGTGTTCCTGCGTTTCTCTGTGTTCCTGCGTTTCTGTCTGTGTTCCTGCGTTTCTGTCTGTGTTCCTGCGTTTCTGTCTGTGTTCCTGCATCTCTGTCCGTGTTCCTGCGTTTCTGTCTGTGTTCCAGCGTCTCTGTCTGTGTTCCTGCGTATGTCTGTGTTCCTGCGTTTCTGTCTGTGTTCCTGCATTTCTGTCTGTGTTCCTGCGTTTCTGTCTGTGTTCCTGCGTTTCTGTCCATGTTTCTGCGTTTCTGTCTGTATTCCTGCGTTTCTGACTGTGCTTCTGCGTTTGTCTGTGTTCCTGCATTTCTGTCCATGTTTCTGCGTTTCTGTCTCTGTTTGTAGGGCAGTTGTAGCCTAGTGGTTAAGGTACTGGACTAGCAATCCAAAGGTCGCTGGTTCAAGCCCCACCACTGCCAGGTTGCTGCTGTTGGGCCCTTGAGCAAGGCCCTTAACCCTCAATTGCTTAAACAGTGTACTGTAAGTCGCTTTGGATAAAATGTCGAAATGCCGAAAATGTAAAAAAATTTAAAAATATGTTTCTGTGTTTGTCTGTGTTCCTGCGTCTCTGTGTCCCTCTGTCGCTGTCCATGTTCCTGTGTTTCTGTCTGTGTTCCTGCGTTTTTGTCTGAGTTTTTGTCTGTATTCCTGCGTTTCTGTCTGTGTTCCTGCGTCTCTGTGTCCCTCTGTCGCTGTCCATGTTCCTGTGTTTCTGTCTGTGTTCCTGCGTTTTTGTCTGAGTTTCTGTCTGTATTCCTGCGTTTCTGTCTGTGTTTCTGCGTTTGTCTGTGTTCCTGCGTCTCTGTCTGTGTCCCTCTGTCGCTGTCCATGTTCCTGTGTTTCTGTCTGTGTTTCTGTGTTTCTGTCTGTGTTCCTGTGTGTGTGTGTGTATGTGCGTGCTGAAGCTGTTTGGTGTTTGATGCTGGATCTTTGTTTTGCCAGCTTGCTTTGACCTCCAGACCCTCCACCAGTATCACTGTGGTGTTGGGTTACACTGGTGTGCCTTATATCCCAGTTTAATCCCAGTCCTCATTTGAAACAACGATTCTGTTTCAGAAACGTGAGGCTAAAAGTCCTGAATCGAAATAAAAAGTGTTTTTGTTTTCAGCGTTGTGCTGTTCTACTGTTCTTTCATTTGATTGATTGATTTATCTTCAGTGCAGAAGCGTCTGTATTGACCGACGCTGTGATGGAGAACAGGTGCTGAATTATCTGTTACGACGGTCTTTTTGTTACAGTCCAGCTTCCTCGCTTTGAAAGATCGGTCCGTGGTTAGAAAACGAAGGCTGAACGCAGCGGTGGGACTCGGACGATGAAGGAAAGTGTCTGGACTTTTTGTGCGCAGTGAAAGGACGAGCTGGAGTGAGCCGGGCCGTCAGACAGAAATAGAAACGAGAGCGCGGGGAGTCATGAGGGACGGCGGGTACTGCGAGACACAAAGCGCCATCTTACACAGACGGTAACCTGCGGACCTACTCGGGGTGAAGTCTTCTCAACCGGCTGATAACGTCGAAGCAGGATTGTTCTCTACAGCTGCTCACAGTTTTCCTGATGCTTCACATGATGTTCTCAGACTTTGTGGACGTAAAGGAGAGCCACTGTTACAAATGTTGGCAGGTGGAAAGTGATCTTCAGGTTTCACAGAGGTGAAACTGTGGTAACTCTGAACCAGACACCTTCTGATGACTAGTCCAGGATCGTAACCTCCGAGTTACCCTGCCCTGGTGAGCCCCCCACCATCAACAAATAATTTTATAATTTACTTTGTTCGTTTCCTCTTTTTTGATCCTTCTTCTATTTACAGCAAAAAATAAATAAATACATTTGACAATATTCCATCAGCTTAAAGGGTCTCAAAGCAAGAAGGTCCTGGGTTCGATTTCCCAGCCGGGTAGTCCGGGTTCTTTCTGTGTGCAAATTCTTCCTGTGTCAGTGTGGGTGCTCCGGTTTCCTCCCACAGTCCAAAGACCTGCAGTCAAGACAAATGGAGCCACTACCTGTAATTGTGTGTGTGTGTGTGTGTGTGGTGAACTGTCTGGGGTGTTTCCTGCCTTTCGCCCAATTAAACAGACCCACTGCAACCCTGACCAGGATAAATTGTTGATAAAACAGACAGTGAGTGAATGAATGAGGTTCTTAATTTAAAAGACACACTCGATTCTGCAGCATCCAGCAGAACTGCGACCATTTTAATCCCCACCAACACACACACACACACACACACACACACAGACACACACACATGCGTACGCTTCTTTTACTGGTTGCATGAAATATTTATACTAAGTTCCAGCACTGCAGATGTTGCAGAGCTCCCTGCGTCCGATAACGATCGCGGCTCAGACCAAACTACCCGGCTAATTTTATTCCCTCAGTGAAATCGATCGGGTCACAGCTAAAGTGAAAAACGCGTTCCTGCCTGCTAATTAGCATCTTTGTTGCGAGCATGAAAACGCAACGCCGCGCTGGACGATCCTGCCTCGTGTCTCCCGGCTCTATAGCAACAGCGCCGTCCCCATGACTACTGTACAGCACGCATGATTCTATACGCTTCTATAACATTTCTATTGGCCGCTCACTGAAACCAGTGCTGCCAGTACAGTACATCCCAGTGATCCAGTATCAACAGAAGATCTGTTCTATTTTTCATGCCATTTTTATCAACCACTGTATCCTGATCAGGGATGCTGCGGGTGAAGCCGGGAAACTCCGGGCGAGAGGCAGGGATATCCTGGACGGGGCGCCGATCGACCCCGCGCCCACCCCGGGAGGAAGTGAAAGTTTGTGTAGGATCAGCTCGGCTTACTCGGCGCTCCACGCTTGAATTATTAAAGCCGGAAATATGACACGATACCATAACCACCGTCCGACCGCCATGCTCAACGGTGAATATTACATCAGGAGCGGATCTGACTGGTTAAAGAAAGGACTGCGATCTACACCGATCAGCCATAACATTAAAACCTCCTTGTTTCTACACACACTGTCCATGTTATCAGCTCCACCTACCATATAGAAGCACTTTGTAGTTCTACAATTACTGACTGTAGTCCATCTGTTTCTCTACATGCTTTGTTAGCCTCCTTTCACCCTGTTCTTCAATGGTCAGGACCCCCACAGGACCACCACAGAGCAGGTATTATTTAGGTGGTGGATCATTCTCAGTGTGTGTTGTGCTGGTATGAGTGGATCAGACACAGCAGCGCTGCTGGAGTTTTTAAACACCTCACTGTCACTACTGGACTGAAAATCGTCCACTAACCAAACATATCCACCCAACAGCGCACCGTGGGCAGCGTCCTGTGACCACTGATGAAGGTCTAGAAGATGACCGACTCAAACAGCAGCAATAGATGAGCGATCGTCTCTGACTTTACATCTACAAGGTGGACCGACTAGGTAGGAGCGTCTAATAGAGTGGACAGTGAGTGGACACGGTATTTAAAAACTCCAGCAGCGCTGCTGTGTCTGATCCACTCATACCAGCACAACACATACTAACACACCACCACCATGTCAGTGTCACTGCAGTACTGAGAATCATCCACCACCTAAATAATACCTGCTCTGTGGGGGTCCTGACCATTGAAGAACAGCATGAAAGGGGCTAACAAAGCATGTAGAGAAACAGATGGACTACAGTCAGTAATTGTAGAACTACAAAGTGCTTCTATATGGTAAGTGGAGCTGATTAAATGGACAGTGCGTGTAGCAACAAGGAGGTGGTTTTAATGTTATGGCTGATCGGTTAAATACCACCGTCATTTCTTCACTTGTTGGTGATTTTTCACTGTGAATGTGGGTCATTACACCGAATCGATGCTATTTCCGTCTCCAGGACAATATATGTATAATGTAGATGGAAATTATCTTTAAAATGCATTTTAAATTGAGCAAAGAGTCCTGCACATTCATCTAACTGCAAATAATGTTTTATAATTTAAAATGTTCATAAAAACTCCCTATAACTCTAACAGGACACAGTGTTCGGTGACTCCAGATCCCGTCTGTGTTCTTAATCTTTATTTTCTATAAGAAATGTAGAATAATGTGATTAAAATCCACTCAGTCCTGTTACCCTCACATATTCATCCTTCTGATAATATTCTCATCAATCAGGTCCCATTTTAAACAGAAATGTTCATGATCTGTATCTACTGAAGGTCACGGGAAGAGCATTAGTAGGTTCTCCCCTGTGTATTTGATAATATTGTAAGTCTGACTGAGACGGTTCGTCTCCACGTTCATTCCTGTTTCCTCCATTCATTCTTAATTTAAAAAGAACATTTTGTGATAAATCACTAGACTGGGCCCAGTGTTCTGGTGCTTTAGCATGTTCTCCATCCTGCTATATTTCATGTGTTGACTAAATCAAGGTTAAAACCTCAGACCTGTTACTCGTATACAATCATCTTACACTTAGAAACCTTGTACAAATGAAACAAAGGTGCCTGAGATTCGACCAAAACACCTTCTGAGTAGTGAAGTGTGTGTTACTAGATTCAGTGTTAAAGATAAAAAATGAAGTTTAATTTTATCCAGTTTCATGTTGTGCGTCCTCCAGCTCTGCCCATAAATAAAAGCTCATTACGTCCAGCGGTCAGCAGAGTGAAACAATTAGAGGCTGATATTAATTTTGGCCAGATAGAAGAACGCTGGTGGTCACTTTCTTTTGGCCATTTCTAAAAAGAACAATCCGCTTGTCTTCTTATGGCTTGTGATTCGTCTCAGTAGATGCTCTGTCCGGATCAAAGACTTCTCCGGCTGAGTATTTAGAGGTGGTTTTGACCCTCATGGGCTCCGTTACGATGATTTGGAGAGCGGTGCTGGCGGGTACGCCGAGGTGCGAGTGCAGAAGCTCTGCGGGTGAGAGAAGGCGCTGGGTAACGAGCCTGGATGTGACCGTTTGTCTTCATTATCGGAGCGCGTTCGAGGTGTCAGAGGGAGTTACTCAGAGGAACAGAGCCGCACCTCCCTCCCAAAAACACACAGGTGAAGCGATGAAGGACGGCGGAGGGGCGGACAGACGCTCCTCATGCTGAAGGGTTCGGACTATCACTGGGTCCTTTTGGTTTTACAGGCGACTCGGTCAGTTTCATTCTTTTAACAACGAGGTGCTGAACTGAGCAGCTGGAGTCACACACACACACACACACACACACACACACATACACACACACACACACACATTCAAACACACACACACACACACACACACACACACTCACATACACACATACACACACACATACACACACATACACGCACACACACACACATTCACGCACACACACACACGCACACTCACGCACACTCACATACACACACACATTCACGCACACACACACACGCACACTCACATACACACACACGCACACACACATACACACACGCACACACACACACATTCACGCACACACACACGCACACTCACATACACACACACACATACACATAAACATACACACACACACACACACACACACACACACACTTGGTACTATAACAGATTTGGAATTAAGGGCGGCAGTAAAATAATTAAGCACTATATCATTAATATCATTAATATTTTTCTTAGTTAATGATTTAAAGCTCTACACAAATGTCAAAAATGATAAAACACCCACTGTGGTTAGACACTATATAACCAAAAGTATGTGGACGCCTGACCATGAGCTTGTCGGACGTTCCATCTATAAAACAAATGCTATTAAAACCGAGTGACCTCTATGTGATGGGCAGTGGTAGCTCAAGGTTAAGATACTGAACCGTAACTCAGAAGGTTGCCGGTTCAAGCTCCACCACTGCCAAGTTGGGCCCCTGAGCAAGGTCCTTGACCCTCGGTTGCTTGAATTGTACTTGACTGCTTTGGATAAAAGCGTCCGCTAAATAGTGAAAATGTAGATCTTTTCATCCAGAACAACAGCCGCTCTTCTGAGGAGGCTTCTCTCAAAACAAGACTTAGAAGTGTGTCTGTGGGAATTTGTGCCCTTTCAGTTGAAAGAGGACAGCATTTGTATGGCTGGGCACTGGTGCTGATGTTCCAGTTCATCCCAGAGCTCTTGAGTGGGGCTGAGGTCAGGGTTCATGTCTTTATAGATTTTGCACATGCTTGAACAGGATAGGACCTTCCCTAAACGTTGGGAATGTATTATGTCCTTTATATAACTGATTTAATACACCTGTTAGCAACTGTGCAGCTTAAACACACTAATTTAATAATTAGAAAGGCGTCCCAATACTTTTGTTTAACATGAAACCGCTTGTATGAAAACGTTTAAACACAACGTTTACACGTTTGACCGACATTTTAACCCAGAGGTGTCATGATTCCCATGATTGAATATTTGGTTTTGCCCCGTCCCAACTCTTTTTGAATTTGATGTCTGTAAGACGCTTGTTTTCAAAATACAACCAAGCTGGTCAGTCAGTACATGACTTCATTATGTATTATTTGTACTTGAACCCTTTATACATTCCTGTTTCAATTTATGTCACAAACTGTCCCAACTCTTTTTGGAAGTGGCGTTTGTATGTAACGATATGAGCGTGTGTGTCCTGTCGCTCTGGGTCTGTATAAATATCAGGGTGATGTATAATTCACAACGGCTACATCAGAGCTATCAGGTTACAGCAGAGACGAGCGGATCATCATGTTAGTGCATCATTTTACTGCTGGGGGGGGGCGGGGCAGGTGTGTGTGTGTGTGTGTGTGTGTGTGTGTGTGAGTGGGGGGGGGGGGGGGGGGGGGGGGGGGTGGTCACCCAGATCCTGCTGTATTGAATAACAGAGAAGCCGTAAAGACGTGTGTGATACCGACTGCATCATCGTTCACTGAAGCAGCACGTTTTCAGCTGGTTACAGCCGAACAGGTTTGATTTCAAAATAAAGACGTCAGGACTGAAGAGATTAGAACCAACGCAGCGGGAAACGCTTCCAGCCGTGTCACGTGTTATTAATTTAATAGAAATAAAGTCACCTAGAGAATCAGGCCACGTAAAGTCAGATCTGAGACGGCGCGGCTGCTGTTCCTAATGTTGGTACGAGAATCCGCTCGTCTCGGTGCCCAGGCTGCTGATTCGTCTCAGTAGATTTGTTTCCCATACCAGACTGGATACGGTTTTTACACTGAATGCCCTTCCTGATGCTATTTTTATCCAGGCTGGGAACCAGCACAGAGAGAGTGCACTGACATCCTGATGGCCAGGCTGTTCAGCCGCCACATTATAACCAAATCCCAAAATACACAACCCCCAAAATACACAAACCCCAAAATACACAAACCCCAAAATAACCAAACCCCAAAATAACCAAACCCCAAAATACACAAACCCCAAAATAACCAAACCCCAAAATAACCAAACCCCAAAATAACCAAATCCCAAAATAACCAAACCCCAAAATAACCAAATCCCAAAATAACCAAACCCCAAAATAACCAAACCCCAAAATAACCAAATCCCAAAATAACCAAACCCCAAAATAACCAAATCCCAAAATAACCAACCCCCAAAATACACAAACCCCAAAATACACAAACCCCAAAATAACCAAACCCCAAAATAACCAAACCCCAAAATACACAAACCCCAAAATAACCAAACCCCAAAATAACCAAACCCCAAAATAACCAAATCCCAAAATAACCAAACCCCAAAATAACCAAATCCCAAAATAACCAAACCCCAAAATAACCAAACCCCAAAATAACCAAACCCCAAAAATACACAAACCCCAAAATAACCAAATCCCAAAATAACCAAACCCCAAAATAACCAAACCCCAAAATAACCAAACCCCAAAATAACCAAATCCCAAAAATACACAAACCCCAAAATACACAAACCCCAAAATAACCAAACCCCAAAATAACCAAATCCCAAAATAACCAAATCCCAAAAATACACAAACCCCAAAATAACCAAATCCCAAAATACACAAACCCCAAAATACACAAACCCCAAAATACACAAACCCCAAAATAACCAAACCCCAAAATAACCAAACCCCAAAATACACAAACCCCAAAATACACAAACCCCAAAATAACCAAACCCCAAAATGTAAAACAGAGCAGCTTTTATTATTATTATACTTCTAAATCAGCTAAATTTTATAGCTCAATTAAAATAACCCCATTTATTTTATAACATTTATATTATTTGCTTTCTTTTTTAATTTTTGCTCATTGTATTTATTAAATAATTTATTTATTATTAAATGACTGAAAAAGACTCAAAATAATTTTAGAAAATGTAATTTCTGAAAAATCTTTGATTTATTTATTTATTTTATTTATTTATATTTATTTTTATTTATTTATATTTACATTCATGTATTTATATTTATTTATTTATTTTCTTAGGTACTAAATCATAAAACTAAACTCATTATTTAATGTATCTTTTAAAGTGAAAAATTTCTTAGCTGGACTTATTTTTTTTCTTTTAGTTTTAAATGCTTTATATTTTTAACATTTACTTAATTATTTTTAAATTAGCATTTTTAACTGGCAAAAAAAAAAAAACATTTTAAAAAACGAATAAACATTCCTAATGAGCTCTGTGTCTGTAAATAAGATCTGATCTGAGAGCACCACTGAGACCATGTTAGCTTAGTGTGTGAGAAAAAAGGTCAAGGGTTCAAGCCCCAATAGCACCATGTTGGTCCCCTGAGCAAAGAGCGAGGCCCTTAAGCCTCACCTGCTTGTCTTGTGTTTGACTTTGAATAAAAAGCGTCCGCTAACATGTCATCAATTTTAAAATATATATACAGTATATATATATAGTTGATTGGCAAATGTGCTGCCGTCTAATCTTTAATGAAAATAAAACATCTGAATTTTATTATTTAAAACAATAAAAGCCAAACTGAGATCCTGCAGATTAAATCCTCACATCGTCCAGCAGCTCATCACGCTGACCGACGTCGTGCTAACCGGGATTTTGTGATGGACGTTTTTCCCCAAACCCCCACGATTCTTTAGAAAGTCGGCGTGTCGGTTTGACCTCTACGCGGTTGCCTGGGAGACCTCGGCGTTACTGTGAGGATGGACGAGGGAGGAAGGAGTCGGCGCTCCTGCGGGCTGAAGCAGGGATGAAAAACTAATCAATAGTTGTTGGAATGAGTCACCGGTGTCGGTGAGCGAGGGGTGGCGGGGAGGCGGGGAGGAGAACCTACGGCTTTAGTAACGAGAACGCGGCACTCACCCTCCGTCGGCGAGGTCTTCAGCCTCTGGCAGAGTGCGGCGATGCCTCCGTAATCGTCCTGAATTTTGACCACCGCCTCGGTGCCTCGGAGCTCCATGAGCGAGCGCAGCTCCATCACGGAGCAGCCGAAGCCGCCGCTGCCGCCACCGCTCCCGACGGAGTCGTTTCTTTGGTTCTTGGCATAGAAATCGCTGTTCCTCATGTCCCCCATGGCAGCGCAGTGCGTGATGCTCGGATTCTGGAACGGCGACTCGAGGATCAGGAGGAGAGACGAGACGAGAGGACGATGGAGACGGAAACTAAACGGGTACGGTTATGTTGTTGGGGGGGGGGAGAGAAAAAAAATCCAGCGGTGAGGAAGAGCAGGGACGGCGAGGTCCTGGAATTCAGCGCTGCTGCTGCAGAGCCACGGTGCTCCACACAGCGTTTCCCATTTCAGCCCGTCTCCTCTCAGGTCCTGTCTACATGGTGATCCTCTCCGTTACTCCTTCAGAGAGAGACAGAGAGACAGAGCGAGAGCGGCAGAGAGGAGAGAGCGAGAGGGGGGAGAGAGAGAGAGACAGAGAAGACAAGTGAATATCAAAGCAACCTGCAGACCAATGGAAGAGAGAGAGACACCGAGAGAGAGAGAGAGAGAGAGAGAGAGAGAGATCACACTATCATCCTCTGCAGGGGAGCAGGAGAATGCATCCATCCATCCATCCATCCATCCATCTGCCTCTCTCTCTCTCTCTCTCTCTCTCTCTCTCTCTCTCTCTCTCTCTCGCTCTCTCATCTCATTTACAGAAACACTCGTCAGCTAAACAATCGCCCCCGTGAACACCGAACCTTCCGCCCCTCTCCGTCCGTACGTCCCCGGACCTGCCGCCGTTATTCCATCATCACGGTCGTCTGAACTTGTGAGGTTCCTTCAGCCTCATTTACGGGATCCGAGACGCAGATGAGCAAAAGAAGCTTCGCAAAACAAGCGCACGGCTGCGATAATAACGACGTTCGAGTCAATCCTGCTCTCTGATTGGCTGGCTGATGTGCATTGATTCTTTATCACAGGAAAGACATAAAGGAGATCAGCTCAAACAGTACTACTAAGGTACTGTACTAGTAGTCAGAAGGTCGCTGGTTCAAACCCCACCACTGCCAGGTTACCACTGTTGGGCCCTTAGGCAAGGCCCTTAACCCTCAATTGATTAGACTGTTTACTGTCACACTACTGTAAGTTGCTTTGGATCTAAGCGTCTGCTAAATGCCAAAAATGTAAATGTAAACAGGTACAGTTATAGCCTAGCGGTTGAGGGTTGCTGGTTCAAGCCACACCACTGCCAGGTTGCCGCTGTTGGGCCCTTTAGCAAGGCCCTTAACCCTCAATTGCTTGGACTGTATACTGCAAGTCACTTTGGATCGAAGCGTCTGCTAAATGCCCAAAATGTGAATGTAAAAAATGCCTTATAGGGGCAGTTACAGCCTAGCGGTTGAGGGTTGATGGTTCGAGCACCACCACTGCCAGATTGCCACTGTTGGGCCCTTGAGCAAGGCCCTTAACCCTCAAATGCTAATACAATATACTGTCAAGATGCATCAGTTCAAGTCTTTAATGTTTAACGTCAAACACAGTCATGGACAATTTTGTGGGAGGAAACCGGAGCTCCCGGAGGAAACCCACGCAGACACGGGGAGAACATGCAAACTCCACACAGAAAGGACCTGGACCGCTCCACTCTGGGAATCGAACCCAGGACCTTCTTGCTGTAAGACGACAGTGCTACCCACCGAGCCACCGTGCCGCCCTGCCATTGTAAATGAACTAACTGTAACTAACCCTGTCATCTACTACTGATTTGCTGAATTGAACAGACTGGAATGAAACAGAACAGACAACCTGGTGTCATGTCATGTTTTTACCACTGCTTCATCCTGATCAGGGTCACAGTGGGTCCAGTCCAGTTTTCCCTGAATCACTAGGTTAGATGCAGTAACAAGCATTTAGAGTGGGTTGAGCTTTGGGCTATCATTCAGAAGATTGTTGATTTAAATCCAGGCTCTGGGCCACTTTGGGCCCTAGAGGAAGGCCCTTAACCCTCTCGACTCCAGAAGCTGGACCCCCTGCTTCCAAACAAGCTTGAATAGACCACTGAAGTCGTGTCGTCATTTTGAAGTCCACGCCGTGTTGTTTTGCCCATATTTGGTAACCCGGGTCTAAGAGAAATTTTAAATGGGAAAAACGAATGGAGATTTTCGAAAATTGCCTCTCTCGCATCCTGTAGTCATAAAAAATGTTCCAGAGCTGTTAGGTTTTGTTTTATGGAGATTCTTCTGTCTATTATCACTGGATCCTCTGAATTACGAAGTCGTTAAAAAGTCAAAATATGAATATTGCTACATGTAAGCTAAGCTGATAGTTTATACTAGAACAGAAGTGCACACACTGTGCTGTAATCATTACAGCAGAAGCATGACGGTCACTTCTGTAAACTTTAGTACCATTTATTATGTTTAATACATCAGCCCCCCCCCCCCCCCCCCCCCTCTCCCCCGGTTCCTCCCGGGTCTATCAGCAGCGCCCCGCTGCTCTGACAAACATGATTTGTCAATCGCAATTCCCTGTGAATGAGCGGCCAGTGTGGGCGTCTCTCTCTCACACACACACACACACACACACACACATCAGTCTCGTCAGGACTGATCAATGTCCACGCCAGTCTCACCAGCTGAGCCTGTGTGTGGAATAAAAGCAAAGGTAATGCAGGACGGCTCATCATCTCAGCAAGAGCTGCGTATAACACACACACACACACACACACACACACACACGTGTATCACACCTCTGCTACTAATAACCTTGCATTACACAACAGGTACTTCAGAGCACGCTGATCACTGTGAGCTGATCAGCATGTAAACGTTTCTAATCAATGCAGCTGTATTTAGACTGTTTCAGTCCGTTTGTTTCGGTATAATAGTTTCATTACGTAAATAACTTTGTGTAAATAATAACAATAAAAAACACTGAAATTACAAACTGCAGTAACACACTTCTACCATAGAGGGCGCCAAGCATCAGCCAAAAGTTACACACCGCAACTTTAACTTTACATTTACATTTTAAGCATTTAGCAGATTCTTTTATCCAAAGCGACCTACATAACTGTAACTGTATCTTGTCTAAGCAATTAGGGTTAAGGGTCTTGCTCAAGGGCCCAACAGTGGCAACCTGGCAGTGGTGGGGCTTGAACCAGCAACCTTTTTTAAATACTAGTCCAATATCTTAACCACTAGGCTACAACTTACTGATGAAAGAAAATACAAAAACAAACATGTGCATATAACTTTTTTATTGACCGGAAGTGGTTGACACGTGTTTCCTCTTACTGAAATGTATTCATGTAATACTATTAAATGCAGCTCATGACACAATAACATTATAAAAATATATTCTCTCGAGTTCTAAACATCACAGGAGGCAGCCAATCACGTACGACAAGGCGTGGCTCTCCATACGCGATACTGCGCTCTGTGAGCCCAGGCCTTTGGCAGGTGAAAAGAAGCAGGGCGTGAAAATGTGGTGAAAAGGGCTGTGTCTGAGGGGGTTGTGACAGTCTCGGCTCTCCTCAAAGGATGGTTGCAGCGATGAGGAGAGATAAGCATCAGAATTCTGTACTCCCCGGTTCCAATCTCAGGTCTGCTATCGGTTGGCTGGGTGCCCCCTAGTGGGCGTTATTGGCAGTGTCAGCAGCGGACAAAATTGGCCACCGAGTCTGCTGGGTGGGGAAAGACTGGAGTAAAAAGTAGGCGGGGTTTTCAAACACTGTGTAAGCCTGAGGTGCCTGTACAGAAGTGGAGATCGGCATGTGTGCGAATCCACCGAAATATGGGCGAATAAGAAAGGGGTCGGACTGTACAGGCGTCGGAGCGGGCGTGGGGCAGGCGAATATACCCTCCACGGATATAGCGGAAGACTAATACGTTAAAAATCTGGAGAAAAACACCCTGAGCTTGAGAGATTTTGTACAACTGGTGCCATCCAGTAAACTGTTGGCTTCACTGATTCCAGCGCAGCATCAGTACCGCTCTGACGTCTCATTTATTTATGTTTCATTTCAGTAAAACTTGTTTAGATGAGCGAAGATTCAAACCCCAAAACATGAAGCGGATGAGTGAGAGTCCTTCCCTAATAACCGAATCTCACTGAACGTTCAGCGGCGGAGCAGCAGCGGATCAGAAGCGTGTAGCTCGCGTCACTCCGAGCGTGTTTAGTTTGTAGATTTACGGGTCCGATAACGCGCCTGGATGTTGGTGATCAGTTTCCGTTCCCAGAAAGCACTGCGCCGACCCTGAACACGCTGTATTAATAAACATGGGAGTGAGACCCAGCGGAGAAATCGATGGCTCCAGTATCAGGCGTGTGATTTTGATTTGTGGATGCTTGTGGCCGGGGGCAGCAGAGCGCTGGCGCTGTGTACCGCCATCATTCAGGCCTGTAATTACAATCCGGGGAAATTCACTCGCCCAGGACTTTTATTTACTCACATCATTTCTATTATTCACACCGACCAGTACTCTCATTTATTATTACATCTTTGTACTGTGGGAGGAAACCGGAGCTTCCGGAGGAGAACATGCAAACTCCACACAGAAAGGACCCGGACCGCTCCACCTGGGAATCAAACCCAGGACCTCCTTGATATGAGGCGACAGTGCTACCCACCGTGCCGCCCCATGCTGAATGATAAGTAGAACATTTAAGTGATGATTAAATTTCTAACTGAAATAAGAAATATCATTTAGTTTTATAACTAAACCCCATTAGAACCTGATACAAAAAACGTTTCTTTAAATTGACTGATAATAGACGCGTGGTCTCCAGCCCTGACGCTCCGGGCGGCGCGGCATGAATGCCACACTGTGTGATGGCACAAAGGAGAGGCTATTTTAGAGCGGGCCAGGCGCCGGACAGAAGAAGCGCTGCCCGCGGTCAGGCCGGTGTGAAGGGTGAGGAGATAGCACCGGCGCTGTCTGTCCTCTCCTGCACTCAGGCTTTTGTGTGCACTGAGAGAGGAGCGCTGGAGGAGTGGCAGGACTATAGCTGGAGATTACACGCCACGTCGGGCACTTGTGTCGCCGCCCGGGCCTTAATGCATCCTGCCTTTCAACGTCAGTGCCAGTGAAAGGGTCGTGTCAGGCAGAGGAGAGGTAAAATACCCACAAACACCCCAAACCATTTATACCCAACGACCTCCAGTGACCTCTCACCAAACATCACAAGTGAACTTCAATCAAAATTTGGGGCTCTGGTCTGGAGCTGGAATACAGAGACTCCACCACACCTCCTTTATTAGGACTAGAGGGTACAGAGACTCCACCACACCTCCTTTATACGGACTAGAGGGTACAGAGACTCCACCACACCTCCTTTATACGGACTAGAGGGTACAGAGACTCCACCACACCTCCTTTATACGGACTAGAGGGTACAGAGACTCCACCACACCTCCTTTATTAGGACTAGAGGGTACAGAGACCCCACCGCACCTCCTTTATTAGGACTAGAGGGTACAGAGACTCCACCACACCTCCTTTATTAGGACTAGAGGGTACAGAGACTCCACCACACCTCCTTTATACGGACTAGAGGGTACAGAGACTCCACCACACCTCCTTTATACGGACTAGAGGGTACAGAGACTCCACCACACCTCCTTTATTAGGACTAGAGGGTACAGAGACTCCACCACACCTCCTTTATACGGACTAGAGGGTACAGAGACTCCACCACACCTCCTTTATTAGGACTAGAGGGTACAGAGACTCCACCACACCTCCTTTATACAGACTAGAGGGTACAGAGACTCCACCACACCTCCTTTATTAGGACTAGAGGGTACAGAGACCCCACCACACCTCCTTAATTAGGACTAGAGGGTACATAGACCCCACCACACCTCCTTTATTAGGACTAGAGGGTACAGAGACCCCACCACACCTCCTTTATTAGGACTAGAGGGTACAGAGACTCCACCACACCTCCTTTATACGGACTAGAGGGTACAGAGACTCCACCACACCTCCTTTATTAGGACTAGAGGGTACAGAGACTCCACCACACCTCCTTTATACGGACTAGAGGGTACAGAGACTCCACCACACCTCCTTTATTAGGACTAGAGGGTACAGAGACCCCACCACACCTCCTTTATTAGGACTAGAGGGTACAGAGACTCCACCACACCTCCTTTATTAGGACTAGAGGGTACAGAGACTCCACCACACCTCCTTTATACGGACTAGAGGGTACAGAGACTCCACCACACCTCCTTTATTAGGACTAGAGGGTACAGAGACCCCACCACACCTCCTTTATTAGGACTAGAGGGTACAGAGACTCCACCACACCTCCTTTATTAGGACTAGAGGGTACAGAGACCCCACCACACCTTTATTAGGACTAGAGGGTACAGAGACGGTACAAGAAAGTACAGAGACCCCATCACGCCTGCTTCAGTGGGTTTGATGGGGACAGGGTCCTCCTGCCTCATGCCCAGTGTTTTTTTGGTGAAAACGGACTTGCTGCAACCCTGACCAGGATAAAAAGGTTGATGAAAATAAAATAGGATAACACTTCTGTGCAAACAGGTTTAGTCCTCGTCCATGCTAGTCAAGTCCTCACACTAGTCAAATGTTCCTGCTTACCAAAGACATGGCAGTAGGTTTACTGGCTACTCATAATTACCCCTAAGTTGTGAAGGACTGAGTGAGAGACGTCTGCAATAAATCGGTACCCTGTCCAGCACCTCCTGCCTCACGCCCAGCGTTTTCTGGTAAAAACGGACCTGCTGCAACCCTGACCAGTAAAAAGGTTGATGACGTTAGACATTTAAAAGAAGATCAGAATAAAAGAGCTGAAATAATCATACAGGAGGTAAAGATCTCAATCCCACACACATGGCTGACTTGTTGTGCTTTGACAGCCGTACACGAGAGATGAGCGCTACACACTGGTGTTGAGTGGGCGGCGTGGTTTTTTTTTCCCCAGAGAACAGAGTTCAGAGCTCTGGCCGCTTTGTGTCTTTATATCAGCGTTTAGAGGAGTGCAGGGGTGGATATTTACAGTGTATCACAAAAGTAAGTACACCCCTCACATTTCTGCAAATATTTCATTATATCTTTTCATGGGACAACACTATAGACATGAAACTTGGATATAACTTAGAGTAGTCAGTGTACAGCTTGTATAGCAGTGTAGATTTACTGTCTTCTGAAAATAACTCAACACACAGCCATTAATGTCTAAATAGCTGGCAACATAAGTGAGTACACCCCACAGTGAACATGTCCAAATTGTGCCCAAATGTGTCGTTATCCCTCCCTGGTGTCATGTGTCAAGGTCCCAGGTGTAAATGGGGAGCAGGGCTGTTAAATTTGGTGTTTTGGGTACAATTCTCTCATACTGGCCACTGGATATTCAACATGGCACCTCATGGCAAAGAACTCTCTGAGGATGTGAGAAATAGAATTGTTGCTCTCCACAAAGATGGCCTGGGCTATAAGAAGATTGCTAACACCCTGAAACTGAGCTACAGCATGGTGGCCAAGGTCATACAGCGGTTTTCCAGGACAGGTTCCACTCGGAACAGGCTTCGCCAGGGTCGACCAAAGAAGTTGAGTCCACGTGTTCGGCGTCATATCCAGAGGTTGGCTTTAAAAAATAGACACATGAGTGCTGCCAGCATTGCTGCAGAGGTTGAAGACGTGAGAGGTCAGACTGTCAGTGCTCAGACCATACACCGCACACTGCATCAACTCGGTCTGCATGGTCGTCATCCCAGAAGGAAGCTGACGCACAAGAAAGCCCGCAAACAGTTTGCTGAAGACAAGCAGTCCAAGAACATGGATTACTGGAATGCCCTGTGGTCTGACGAGACCAAGATAAACTTGTTTGGCTCAGATGGTGTCCAGCATGTGTGGCGGCGACCTGGTGAGAAGTACCAAGACAACTGTATCTTGCCTACAGTCAAGCATGGTGGTGGTAGCATCATGGTCTTGGGCTGCATGAGTGTTGCTGGCACTGGGGAGCTGCAGTTTATTGAGGGAAACATGAATTCCAAAATGTACTGTGACATTCTGAAACAGAGCATGATCCCCTCCCTTCAAAAACTGGGCCTCATGGCAGTTTTCCAACAGGATAACGACCCCAAACACAACCTCCAAGATGACAACTGCCTTGCTGAGGAAGCTGAAGGTAAAGGTGATGGACTAAACCCAATTGAGCACCTGTGGCGCATCCGCAAGTGGAAGGTGGAGGAGTTCAAGGTGTCTAACATCCACCAGCTCCGTGATGTCATCATGGAGGAGTGGAAGAGGATTCCAGTAGCAACCTGTGCAGCTCTGGTGAATTCCATGCCCAGGAGGGTTAAGGCAGTGCTGGATAATAATGGTGGTCACACAAAATATTGACACTTTGGGCACAATTTGGACATGTTCACTGTGGGGTGTACTCACTTATGTTGCCAGCCATTTAGACATTAATGGCTGTGTGTTGAGTTATTTTCAGAAGACAGTAAATCTACACTGCTATACAAGTTGTACACTGACTACTCTAAGTTATATCCAAGTTTCATGTCTATAGTGTTGTCCCATGAAAAGATATAATGAAATATTTGCAGAAATGTGAGGGGTGTACTCACTTTTGTGATACACTGTATATCTGTGTGTTATCCAAGCTTACGGCTGCAGAATTACGGTTACGGAAAGATAAGATCTATACATAAATAATATTACTTCGTTTAATACAATAATACAATCACATAGCTGTAGAAATTATAAACAAACACGTGTAACCCGTCACCCCGACCTCTTTCCTTCTGGTGATGGATTGATCAGCGGTGTGATGCCTGCAGGTTTACTAAAGTTCACGGTCAGATAAGCTGAACCGTACTGTGTGATGGACGCTACAGAATGTGTTTGTGTGTGTGTGTGCGGTTCACACCGTGCGTTTCCACTGCACGGTACCCTGTGGTTCAGTACGTTATTAGGAAGGCTCTACCTAAATGATGGGCGTAAAATGTATTTAATTTTAATTTGCCTAATGAGGCGTCCTAGCAATCCTACGGCAATCCAGTTAGTTATGCCAAGTTCACACTACACGACGGGATCCCTGTAATCTGTAATCGGGAGTCTTTCAAGTCGGTGTGTATTTCACACTACACGACTGATGGGTGATAGTGGGTCACACACTACACCATCTACCACCAGCAGGAATCTCAGACCAGTCTGTCTGTTCTCCCAAACTACGTTTAGTCACAAAAACACGTGAGACGTGACGAGGGGTTTAATGACACCACGTCCAAAAATGCACGTCAACAAGTAGCGAGAGATCAAAGTTTGTGCGCTGATGTGCAGCGTAAAAGCAAGTAGGAAAAATAAATGAATCTGGGTGAAGTGGGTTTGGCTACATGGCCAGCAGGGGGCGTCTGTTCTGTTCGGGTATTATGGTTCGGCGTGGACGATAAGTCACGAATACTGTAAAGCTTGTGTGTGTGCCGATGTATTCTGATATAAACTAGATTTTGCCCCACATATTTACACTCCTCCCCGGGTTTCCCTTCTGAATTTGCGTTCATAACAGTCACGACCTGATCGCAACACTTTTCACGCTACATGATTAAGAGTCGGCGACTGGTCCAGATATTTAACATGCTACTTTTTTTTTTTTTTGAGTCTGCGAGCGCTCGAGTCGTTGAACAGTTCACACATAGCAATCGAGAGACGCTTTTCGCTCCCAGATTGAACGCCGATTTACCTCCGAGCTGTTGCATCAGAGACCTGTGAGCGGAAATCAGGGCAAAAATCGTGTGGTGTGAACCAGACATCAGTCAAAATGTCCAAGATGTGCAAGTGTAAAGCAGCTAAAAACACGACTCGGGTAACTGAATTTGAAAAACTCCCAACCAATTCTGTGGATTTTGAGAAAGGTGGGGTGGTTGGGGTGTAATTATTATAATCAGCGATAAAAACCATATCAGGTCCATATTTACATTTTACCATCACACTGCTGAGCTGAAAATGAATAAAAAGTACATTTTAACCTTTAGCCGCTCAGGTGGCGCAGCGGTAAAAACACACGCTGGAACCAGAGCTGGATCTGGAATACATCGTATCGAATCTCGGCTCTGCCTACCGGCGGGGATGAGCAGCTACATGAACAACGATTGGTCTGTTGTTCATATAGGGGCGGGACTAAGCCAGATGGGGTCTTTCTCTCATGACTAGTGCGATTACGACCTCTGCTGGCTGGTTGGTGGTGCCTGCATGGAGATGGGAAAGCAGTGCGGTAGAGGGTGTGGCTATCCGTACACAGCGCTGTACCGCACTGCACTCGTCAAATGTAGGTGATAAAGATGTTCGATTGCTGTGCAAGTGTCGGAGGGGGCGTGGAGCAGCCTTGTTCTCCCCAATCAGGAGTGGGGACCAGCATTAGTGAGAGAATGATTGACGGGCAGAAATTGGATGCGCTAAAGTGGGAGAAAAAGGGGTCAAAATTTACTTTTTTTATTTACTTTTTTACTGATTTTTTGGGAGGAAGAACAGCAGATAAAGATTTAACAAAGCAGGAAATAAACATGGCAGAGCAGGAACACAATCACACAAAGATAACAGAAATAATAATATAATAATAATTGTGATTAGTGCAGGTTTATTGTACTAATACTGCGGGGCGTGAATACTAAAATCAAACCGGACGCCGCTTTATAGGGCCGTTGATGTGTAACTATAGCAACCACAGCGTGAACGCGGCACATACCGAACCGTTATTTTTAAACTCTGCTAACTGTGCATGGCGCGACGATCTATCGTCTCCACGGTGTCCCGATGTACCAAACGTTCTAGTTGGGTGACTAGTTGGGTACTTAGTTAGTTTAAGGTGGCACGGTGGCTCGGTGGGTAGCACTGTCGCCTCACAGCAAGAAGGTCCTGAGTTCGATTCCCAGGTGAAGTGGTCCGGGTCCTTTCTGTGTGGAGTTTGCATGTTCTCCCCGTGTCTGTGTGGGTTTCCTCCGACAGTACAAAGACGTGAAAGTGAGGACAAAAGTATCTGGACGCTATTCTAATTTTTGAATTCATGTGTTTCAGACACAACAATTACTAACAGGTGTAATAAATCAGTCAAATATAGGAAACTATATGCTTTTAATATTGCAGCAACAGTTTAAGGAAGGCCCTTTCCTGTTCCAGCATGAGCTCTGACATCAGCCCCACGCAACAGCTCTGGGATGAACCTGAACAACGACTGATCAATCAGCGCCCAGCCGTACAAATACAAATGCTGTCAAATTCCCACAGACGTACTCCAAAGTCTTGTGAGAAGCCTCTTAAACGAGCGGCCTGAGATCACACAGAGGTCACTCGGTTTTAACAGCGTTTGTTTTC
Organism: Trichomycterus rosablanca; assembly: GCF_030014385.1. Lineage (NCBI taxonomy): Eukaryota > Metazoa > Chordata > Actinopteri > Siluriformes > Trichomycteridae > Trichomycterus > Trichomycterus rosablanca. The sequence continues at coordinate 1,605,459 of NC_086011.1, forward strand.
TAAACGAGATGTCAAGCAAGCTCATGGTCAAGTGTCCAGATACTTTTGGCTGTACAGTGTAAATAACCCACAAAAAAACCCTTTGATATACAGAACCAAACCCGTGTGTCCTCTACACACGCCGAGCGCACATACTCGACCCGAGTCCATCAGGATTCGGGGAGGCGGAGGGGAGGATTATTTTTAGAGATGCAAATCTGACGCGGCTTGTCGGCACAAACCGAGGTGGCGCGTTTCTCCAGCGCCGTTTCTACCTGCAGAGCACTGAATGTGACCGCATGAAGTTCTGAGCATGCACCAATCAAACAAACAAATAAAAATAACACACCACAACACAACCCAACACAACCCATAAAACCCCCCACTGTGCTCAGCGTGGGGTGAAAAAGAAAGAACGGGACTTACTCCGCTCGGCACCGGTGTCAGATCCGTCTAGATTTCAATCAGTAATCACGGTTCAGCATCAGTACAGCCCGGCACGACTGCAGGCGGTGCTGCGTACGCAGCTTGTACCATGTTACCCAGACGCGGGGGGGAACGAGAGAGACATACCGGAAGGACGGAGGGGCAGGAAGGACCACAGCTGGGGTACGTCTCTTAATTAAAGGATGAAGACCTGACAGTAAAAGCTCTGGGTTGCCGTGTGGACGATGTCGCAGACAGAGAGACCGTATGAGGTTAATGAGAAACACCGAGGACGTTCACATTCCCAGCAACCCCCCCCTCCATTAGTCCACCACGCCCCCCTGAGCAACAAATGCTTGTGGAGGAGCACCGGCAGGAAAACGCCGCTGGCAGGAGGACCGGAGAGACTCTCAAGGACACTCGTTCAGGATGCTCAGGGACTACGAGTGGTGTTTCATAAAGGGTTCAGCTCGGCTCTACCTACACTCGAACCTTCATCCCACCATCCTCGCCCGGCTGCTGACTCACATGACCTTGGCACATGCATCAAGCGCATTTAGCACAAAGCATGCGCTCAGATGCGCACATCCCACACACACATGCAGCGCTGCGAGCGTTTCAGGGCCGCGCCTGAGTGAACGACGTTTCTAAACAAACTTTATATCAACAGCAATCATTTTTATTATCTATACACACCTTATCAGCGTCTCTGGAGCTGTATTGTTCCCAAATCGTACCTTAATCACACGTTACAGCACGTTTACTACATAAGCACGGAGTCCCGATCTAGTCGTATCCAATTCCCTGACTGCATTATGCTTCCTCTCTACTGCTGCTGACCGAGGAGAGCCGTGACTAACACACGCCCCCTCCGCCACGTGTGCAGCACCGACCGCTTCTTTTCACCTGCACCGGGAGGGTTCATATGGAGAGCCGTATTGCGCACAGAGAGCCATGCACCGATCCACACTATTCCCCGTCTTTGCGCAGCACCATGGATCAGCATCAGTTCTGAGGAATCCCCTCCGGGACCCTCCTGACAGACGAGCCGATCGTTGTTCGTGTAGGTGCCCAGCCTGCTGGTAGCAGAGCTGTGATTCGAACCGACGAGTACGAGATGCTCTGGTACGCTAGCGTGTTTTACCGCCGTGCCACCTGAGCGCCATGATCTAAAACTAATTTAAATACACAAACTTAAAACAAAAATGAAAAGACGGAATGAAGGCTGAACTCCTGTTCTGTATGTGTCTAAACATACAGTGTAAAATAATAATAATATTTTTTGGACCCGGGCGCTTGGGTGGCCTATTACAGCCTGCCAGGTGTCTACACAGACATGATGGCTGTTGGCTGAAGCCCTGTCCAGGTTTTCCTGCCTTGAGCCTTATGTTTGCCATTGGAACAGGGCTCTCTGCGACCCTGACCTGTATAAAGCGGATGATGAAAATGAACTGAAACGTCCCAGATAACCAAAACATGATGAATCAGGCGTGTACGAGCAGATCAGTCAGTAAAATGAGGTAAAGCTCCTGACCGAGGTTAGACCGTGTCCTCTTTATAGACACACACAGCACACAGAGGTGGTCAGAAGGTGGATTTGAGTCGACTCTCTGAGACTCAGTGCGTATCAGTGCAGGTCCTCCCGTCAGCCAGCGGCTGCACTGCACCAAAACACTTCAGCTGCAGAAGGAGGCGAGAGACGCTAAACAAAACTTCCATAAAGATCCGGCGATGATCTCTCCTGCAGATGAACGAGCCTCGACCCAAACTTTATGACGCATTACACAATATTCAAGTTTCGACAGCTTCAGATTACCGTTTTATTGCTTTCTACTGAAATTCAATTAGAGTAGAGTCACCGAGAACAGCAGAATAAGTGCTGTGAGTGCAGGGGAGGATACTAACCATAACAAGATTAACTAACAAACTAACATAACCACTGGAGTACAGCACCCGTGAAAGCATTAACTATAGCGCATTACCATATTTACTGTAGTAGCTATTCATTAAAAACAAACCTACCAAAACTACTCGAATAACCAAAAACACAAACAAAAACTGACGAGGTCTCGACTAGCACACGTCTCTGTATCAGCCCCACTCTGGTGGCACTTGACCCCTCACCTGAGTAATTTGGCAGGAAAGACTCGACCGTTTGGGTCGATGACATCTCAGGGTCTCTGGAGTTGTTACTGGATGATAAACGTCGTCTCTGGCACAAGGACGAGATGAAATACGCTGCTGTTATTGCTCATCTGCCATCTCGAGGTGCTCAGACGACCTCTGGAATAAACACGCCAACCACAAACAGCTGGACCTTCACGCTGGTCTGCTGCACTCAGTGGTAGCTCAGCGGTTCAGGTACTAAACTGCCGATCAGAAGGTTGCTGGTACGAGTCCCCTGACCAGACAACTACATTTTCCATCTCTCCATTCATCTCTCCATCCATCCCTTCATCCATCTCTCCACTCATCTCTCCATCCATCTCTCCATCTATCTCTCCATCCATCTCTCCATCCATCTCTCCACTCATCTCTCCATCCATCTCTCCATCTCTCCCCCATCTATCTCTCCATCTATCTCTCCATCCATCCCTTCATCCATCTCTCCACTCATCTCTGCATCTATCTCTCCATCCATCTCTGCATCTCTCCCCCATCTATCTCTCCATCCATCTCTCCATCTCTCCCCATCTATCTCTCCATCCATCCCTTCATCCATCTCTCCACTCATCTCTCCATCCATCTCTCCATCTCTCCCCCATCTATCTCTCCAGCCATCTCTCCATCCATCCCTCCATCCTCCTCTGCATTCATCTTTCTATCTCTCTCTCCATTTATCTCTCCATCCTCCCCTCCATCTATCTCTCCATCCATCCCTCCATCTATCTCTCCATCCATCCCTCCATTTATCTCTCCACTCATCTCTCCATCCATCTCTCCATCTCTCCCTCCATCCTCCTCTGCATTCATCTTTCCATCTATCTCTCCATTTATCTCTCCATCCTCCCCTCCATCTATCTCTCCATCCTCCCCTCCATCTATCTCCCCATCCTCCCCTCCATCCATCTCTTCATCCTCCCCTCCATCTATCTCCCCATCTATCACTCAATCCATTACTCCATTTAGCCTTTACTCCATTACTCCATCCACAACTCCATCCTCCCCTCCATCCATTACTCCATTTTTTCCCTCCATCCATCCCTTCATCCATCTCTCCATCCATCTCTCCATCCATTACTCAATTTTTTCCCTCCATCCATCCCTTCATCCATCTCTCCATCCATTACTCAATTTTTTCCCTCCATCCATCCCTTCATCCTCCCCTCCATCATCTCTCTAAACACAGTAAATCAGTTCAGGAAGAAAATGGGAGACACTTCTGCTCACTTTATCTGCTGACCCAGAAAAACTGTTTCTAAAGAATGACGTGTAACTCACACACACACACACACACACACACACACACACACACACACACTTCACATACCAGTGCTAATCAATGAAGCTTTGCCATTTAACAGAATTCCGTCTGCACAGCTCGTCCGAATAAAAGCACAGACTATAAAAGCGGCCCTAAAACAGATCCCTGTGGGACACCATTAGGGATAATATCACTCAATGAGACCTGCTCAATATTAATTGATTATAGAATTCTTACAAAAGTCGTAGTAAATGTGTTTAAAAATCGTGTTTCTTGGATTTGTGTTATATACTTTAGACAGTGATCCTGCTATTTCAGGACTGGACGCTGTTTTTAGCTTCTGTAGCTGCAGAGCAACACGTTTATATTTAGCGGGTTAACTAACCGATTAAATCGTGCTTTTACAGCAGGAATGAAGTTAAGCTTCATAACCAAACGGCTCCGAGTATAAAGGAATGAAATCCTTCAGTCCCCGGCTCTGTGTGGGAACAGAGAGAACATTGAGTCAGGGCGGCAGAAACGTCCACCTATTAGTGTCTTAGCACGACTCATTTCCCAAAGTCTCCTGTGCAACCTGTCAGTGCGGCTAATTTCATTCCAACCGCAGCCTGTTATTTCTGATCGTCCTGGCGCAGGTGGGGGCCGAATTTCCTACCGAATCCTGGCAGCCAAAACACAGGCTTTACATTCGTCCACATTTGTTACGCTAATCACTTCACCACCGGGACAAGTGACCACAAGTCCCTCTTTATCCACTCAGAACTCAAACATCAGCGGGGTTACGTAAGGACTGATTACACGGTGTCTGGTGAAACAAACAGGACCATTTCTTTAAATAAATAAATAAAAAATTAAATAAAGAGCAGCTATCGATACCCAGCGGTTTAAACATTTATCTGGGTTTTGCTCTACAGCAGCACAAATCACAGCTAGTGCTAATAAAGTCAGAATTAATATCACTGGAAGACCCAGCTAAATAAAAGACAAATAAAAGCCTACAATCGATCCCTGAGGGACACCATTCAGCGAACATCAAGTTCCAAAAAAAAATAAGAAGCAGCCGGAACGATTTTAAAAACACATTGATGGAATTTAGTGCAAACGTGAGTCAGTTCCAGTATTAAGCAGAAGCTTCTGTTTAAAGCCACTTCTGGTTCCAGTCAGATAAATACTGCTGGTTAGGAGGAACTGGTTCAGCAGGACTTCATCAGAAATCTCCACTGTGGCAGACACATACACGGATCAGCCATAACATTAAAACCACCTCCTTGTTTCTACACTCACTGTCCATTTTATCAGCTCCACTTACCATATAGAAGCACTTTGTAGTTCTACAATTACTGACTGTACTGATGTTTCTTTATATACCTTTTTAGCCTGCTTTCACCCTGTTCATCAATGGTCAGGACCCCCACAGGACCCCCACAGAGCAGGTATTATTTAGGTGGTGGATCATTCTCAGCACTGCAGTGACACTGACATGGTGGTGGTGTGTTAGTGTGTGTTGTGCTGGTATGAGTGGATCAGACACAGCAGCGCTGCTGGAGTTTTTAAACACCTCACTGTCACTGCTGGACTGAGAATAGTCCACCAACCAAAAATATCCAGAAATACTTGAACATGAAACTTTTCTCTGTTTGGCTGTTTGAAACACTTTAGTGTAAAAGATTAAGAGCTAAAAAAATAAAATAATAAAATAAAGGGGGGGTGACGGACTTCCAGTTGCTAAGCAACAGGGTGGCCCGAGCAGAAAGAACGATGCTCGTGGTGAATCGCGAAGAGATGTTGAGCAGTCAAGCCTCCGAAACGCTCGAGTGAGCTAATAATTAATACAAATTCACTCACACACACACACACACACACACACACACACACACACACACACACACACACACACACACACGAGCTCAGAGCTGCTGATCCTAAATAACACACAGCAAAGCAGGACGTGGATTCAAATGATCACAGACGATTTCATTTCAGGGTTTTTATAACGTTTATAAGACATAAAAACTGTAAATAAAACTTAAAAGTCTATAAACATACTGAGTCACACTTTTTGCAGCAAATACACATGACCAAAAGTATGTGGACACCTGAGCATGAGTTTGTTGGTCATCACATTCACGGCTATAACTGAAGTCTTCACTGCTTCAAAAAAGGCTTTCCTCAAGATTTTTCTGTGGGAATTTGTGCCCATTCCGTCGACATAATATATTTAAGATGTCAGGAAGTGGTGTTAAACAATGTGGCCTGGCTCGCAATCGATGTTCCAATTCATCCCAAAGGTGTGCAGGCCACTATATCCCTCCAGATCAAACTGACCACGTCCAGCCACGTCTTTAAATACAGATCAGTTATTTTCTATGATTGATTTTAAACATCTGCTAGCAATGAGTGTTGCTAAAACACACTCTTAGGGTCTGTCCAAAAACCTACTGATCTCTCTACACAGACAGGTTTTACATCATCCTACATCCTGAGAAGAGGGCGTGTCTAAATTCTTAGCTCCCTTAAAATGCTCCTTAAAATGCGCTTATTCTGAGTGATGATGTGACTGAATGACGAGGGAGCGTCCGACGCCTCCTCAGCGCTGAAGCAACAATCCCAGCATTCAGTGCGGCACGACTTCTCTCACAAAAGATGACAAACGTGGCGGAGGAATAAATGCAGAGCAACCAACTGAGTTCTTTTATTTTTAATCTGTATAAAGGTGCACAAGTGTTTTTTTGTAAGTTTATTTGTAATTCAGGCTCATCAGGAGCGGTTTAAGTGTTTTCGGCACACGGAGGGAGACGTTAGCTGGTGTGCCAGTGGGTTGAACGTCCTCAGTAAGCTAAAACTGTGCTGACATAATCGGTGTATCTCTGTGTAAGTAGAGCATCTGAATAATCTGCCTTATGAGCTCCATGTCTTATTAGAATCCTCTCTACTGAGGCAGCTGATCATGTAGGCAGTGGGGAGCAGGGCGGGTCACTAGGTTTTCACACGGACCCATAGACGTACACTTAGTGATTTGTAGGGTGTCCACATACTTTTGAACATTTAACACAGACTAAACTGGAGAGATAAACTGAAAGCTGACCGGTTTTGATCTAAGATTCCTGTCCTGTGGCGGGCGATGGACTGTCTGGGGGGGACGAACACCCACCTGAAGCAGAATTGAGGTGTGTTTAAAGCGAGCGGCGCTGGAGGAGAGCGGCGGCGCTGGAGGTGACGGTGGTGCCGCATGCTAACACACTTCTGCTGCTACAGCTCAAAGTGCTGCAGTGACGAATGAGATCAGGATCACGTCAAGGACGAAACACACCTCCATCCTTCATGCAAACACGCAGAGAGGGGGCGAGGGGGGCGGACGGCGGGACGTCCTCATCGCGGCGGCGGCGGCGGTGTGGATATACGACGGCGGTTCTGTTCATGCTTGCTCAGTGTCACCCTGTTCACATATCTGATCGGCAGGGTGGCAAAGCCCCGGTGTCCAGGTTTAAACTTCACCTCTGGTACTACCTACCCGACTCCGGCGGGGTATTTAATAATCAACCAACGGAGGTAAACAACAGAACTGGTATCCAAAACACTCCAGAAACAAACACACAGGGGACACGGCTAGAGGAAGTCGACTTAGAACTGCAGTACACACACACACACACACACACACACACACACAGAAGCTATAAAGAGAATAATGAGTGGGTTCTATCAGCAGGTGAGTACAATTAACTGCCATGGCAACAGGGAAACGAGAGCGGGAAACCAGGGAGGATGTAAAGTTTACTGATGGGGTTTGTAGTTCACACAGTATAAAATAAAATGTTTATTTCACAAAATGAAAGTCACAGTGATGTGTGTAATGCAGCCCACGGTGCAGGAGTGTGTACGTCATGTTCAAAACTACCTCATTAAAATATTGTGCATCGTTACATGAATAAAACTCCTTGAAACGATGAAATCCAGGTGATGCAGCGGGATCTTCCACTAGTGCACCAGCGCTAAGATTCTGAGCTCCCCGGTTCGAATCTCGGCTCTGCTACTGGTCGGCTGGGCACCGTTTAGCAGGAACAATTGGCAGTGCCTACAGCAGACAAAATCTATCACTAGTCTGCTGGGTGGGAAGAGACCGTGAGACACACTCTCACACACACACACTCACACACTCTCTCTCTCACACACACACACTCACACAAACACAACATGTATTATAGTCGAACACTGAGTCCTGAGTTCGTGGCCTAATGGCTCCCCCAGGTGCTTAGAAAAAAAGGAAATTACACTTTTGTTTCATGGTCAACACTTGTGGATTATTTTTTAATGAAAATAACAAGCCTGAGTGGATTGATCACACCGAGGTCGTTCTCTACACACGCTGCAGGGTAATAACAGCTCTATCCTGATCTGTAAATAAAGAGAGAAGAAAATCAAACCCTGCTGCAGCGTGTTTTATCTGCAGAACCGTAAAACTGAGCGTGTGAGTAACATTTAATCAAACCCTCGTCTGATGAAGTGCATTATGGGATTGTCTTATTTCTCAGTTCGGTCCCTAACAGCCCAAAAAGCCATTCTGCAGCACTGTTGCAGCTCTCAGAGTCCCAGCGCGGCCGTTCTGCGCTCATGCGCTGATTATTATTAACAGCCAATTAATTATACGCGGCAACTGAACCGAGTAACCCCACTGTTATTAAGAGGGAGCCCTTACTGGGGCCACTGCGTCCAGATCCTCGCTCCTGTCCGCACACTGGCCGCTGATAGCATCTCGCGCTCTTAATGGCTTTTCTGAGCCGTTCTTTTGAGTTCGGCGCATTAGCATTATCAACTTATTTACTTTCCGAGCCTCTTTTCCACTGGCCGGCATTTTCCACTCAAACCGCCGGCTGTGATTTTCCATTATTTGCCGCGGCGAGGGACGTCTGAACGCGGTGCAGAAACTCGCCGACTGAGAAACATGATCCGCGTTAGCATTTCTGCTCAAATCTGAGGCACAAGAGAATGAAAAACAGAGATTCTGGGAACACTGGTTTCCTACCTGAGAATGGGAATCAGTAGCATTAGGTGTGTTGGGACTAAGACAAAACTGTACCAAACGGGGGTCCCAAGGGCCGAGACTGTTTAGACTGGAGAACAGAACAACCCACCTGGGTACTTTTGACCCAGGGCTGCACCAAGACCCCCAGCACATATTTCTTTATTTTCTTCCCCTGGTCAGGGTCCCGGAGTGTCTGATTCAACAAATACAAATAAACAATGTGAAATACTAATCCGGTCCAGTTCACATTCATCCATAAAAGATCTGAAATACAGTGGACGGTCGGCTCAATAATCCGAAACCGACACACTGCAGGACGTTCATATCAGTGAGTGGACAAGTGTGAAGGTCGTCTGAAGGACAGAGGAGACACCGGAGGCCGGAGACGTTACACAGTGTTACAAACTCTGCCGTCGAACCCTCCTTCGGTCCCCGGAGAGGAAACATTGATTGCATCTCTGGTGACCCTACATGTTCGCTTCATCATCACTGTAGAAACTGGCTAGATTTCCCAGAGGCCACGGCTAAAAGCTGCAATCAAACACGCACGCACACACACACACGGAAGCTAACACACAGCGCTAAGATTCACTGATAAAATAACGTTCAGGTCTAAACGTTCAGGGTTTAGAATTATTGTTCGTTTGTATCGCCGGGTGATCACTCCCACCCAACGTCCAGAGGTGGCAGTGGTGGTGGCTCAACTGTTAATGCACTGAACTAGTAATCAGAAGGTTGCTGGTTCAAGCCCACCATCACTAAGGGCAGTTGTAGCCTAGTGTTTAAGGTAATGGTCCAGTAATCAGAAGGTTGCCGGTTCAAGCCCTACCACTGCCAGGTTGCCACTGTTGGGTACTTGAACAAGGCCCTTAATTGCTTAGACTGTACACTGTAACAGTAATGTAAGTCGCTTTGGATAAAAGCGCCTGCTAAATGCTGTAAATGTAAATGTAAGTTGCTACTGTTGGGCCCCTGAGCGAGACCCTTAACCCTTAATTGCTCAAATGGTATCCAGTGATAATTGTAAGTCGCTGTGGATGAAAGCGTCCGCTAAATGTCACAAATGTAAATCTGACTTATTATTCTTTTGCATACAATCACGCTTACACTCACACACACACACACACACACACACACTGCTTTACCAACAAACGTATTTATGTGTAATTTGTAGTTTGGAAGCTGGTAGTAAACCAGATAACAGAGCTAAAAAACGTAGGTATTTAAAACTCCTGAAAGTGACCGGAAGCTCGTGTTGAACCCAGGACCAGGGAAGCCACGTCGCTGGTCACATGACACGGAGACTCAAACGTTTGTCTCTATAGTACGTGTCGAGAATGACGGCATATTTAAATCACCTGACCACAACAGGTTCACTCTGTAGAACCTCTGTGGGATGAAGCAGGTACTGACCGTGTGAGATCACACGTGTGGACACACGGACGCCGTGAGCTAATTCAGGATCCTACATTCATTAACTCGTAATTTAACCCACCTGTACATACATGTTACATACAGATGTTTGTTTACAGCTGCACAGTCACCTAACAGCACCTAATGAATCAGTGATTCACTCATAAATGATTCAGCATCACTGCGGAGTCAAGAACAGCAGCTACATGCACCACCACATCCAGCCTATAGGTGTCGCAATGACATGAGAGATACACTACATTTAGGCATTAAGCGGACGATTTATCTAAAGCGACTTACAGTTTTCAGTTTTTAAGCAAATGAGGGTTAAAGGTCTTGCTCAAGGGCCCAACAGTGGCAACCTGGCAGTGGTGGGGTTTAAACCAGCGACCTTCTTATAACTAATCCAGTACTGCTTAACCTCTAGGCTACAACTGGCCAACTATAGAACCAAAAGTATGTGAACATTCCTAATTACTGACTTACTGCTAACAGGTGCATAACATTAAATCAATCATAAGCTTTGGTATTTCACCTGTAGCAACATTGGGGAAGCACCGTTCCTGTTGCACCATGACTATGCCTATACGCAAAGAAAGATCCACAAACACACAGTTTGGTGAGTTTGGTGTGGCCTGTACAGAGACCTCACCCTTAACCCACAGAACTTCCAATCTTCGGGATGAACACCAGTGCCCGAACAGGCACAAATTCCCACAGATACACTTCAAAATCTTGTCAGAGGTGAATAAGAAAGCAACTAAATATAAACGTGGATGGTTTTGGAATGAAGTGTCCAGCAAGCTTACGGTCAGCGTCCACAAACTTTTGGTCATCTGTGTGTACTACACACGACACGGTTCACTTCACAGAAGAGCTTCTAACAGTGTGAATGTGAATCTCAGCACGTCTGAATCGTGTGTTTTTGTCCAGCTCGACACAAAGACACACAAGTGAAGAAACGCAGCCACTGATCGTGTACACAAACAAATCCACCTAACGGTAAAGAAGCCCGCCGAGAATAAAGGAAAGTACGAGCACTTACTCTGCAGCATCTCAGACCCATGGTAGCGTTCACACCGACATCCTGCGCCTGCAGGAGACTAAAAATAGCGCCGCGGTGCTGGAGCTCGATGCTTTTCCGTGAGCGGCGTGCATCTGAGATGAGGACGTGTGTGTGTGTGGTGGGCGGCCGGAGGACGGGACGGTCCACGGTGTGGGGGGTAAACCAGCAGCACAGGTCTGATCTTCGTATAACGTATGGTCAGAGGAAGAACGTCTGCATGGTCACCATGTCATGGTTCGCTTTTACACTGTGTGGTCAAAAGTATTTGGATGCCAGACCATTAAAAAATAAAGAATCAAACTGTAGTAAAACACAGAGTGACCTCTGTGTGATATTTTTCAGCTAGAACAAGACTTCTCACAAGACTTTGCAGTATGCCTGTGAGGATTTGTGCCCATTCAGTTAAAATATGGGAGGATTTGTACAGCTGGGTGCTGATGTTGATGTTCCGCTTCATCCCAGAGCTGTTGAGTGGGGCTGAGGTCAGGGCTCTGTGCAGGACGCTGGAGTTTGTTCATGTCTTTATAGAGCTCGCTTTGTTGCTGGAACAAGAGAGGACCTTCCCTAAACTGATGCTGCAAAGCTGGAAGCATTTTATTTCCTTACCATGTTTAATTTATTCCATCTGTTTGTAATTGCCGGGCGGCACAGTGGCGAGGTGGGTAGCACTGTCGCCTCACAGCAAGAAGGTTTTGGGTTCGATCCCCAGGCGTGGAGTTTGCATGTTCTCCCCGTGTCTGCGTGGGTTTCCTCCGGGAGCTCCAGTTTCCTCCCACAGTCCAAAAACATGCAGTCAGGTTAATTGGAGACACTGAATTGCTTTATAGGTGGATGGGTGAATAGGTGAATAGCTATAGGTGAATAGGTGAATGGGTGTGTGTCTGTGTGTGTGTGTTTGCCCTGCGATAGGGCGCCCTGTCCAGGGTGTTACTGTGTGCCTTGCGCCCATTGAAAAGCTGGGATAGGCTCAATACTTTTGTCCGAGGCCGCTCAGGTGGCGCAGCGGTAAAAAGAGACGCGCTGCAACCAGGGCTGGATTCTGAGAACGTGGTATCGAATCCAGCCTTGCTTTACCGGTTCGAAGCTGAGTGGCTATATGAGCAACGATTGGCCGGTTGCTCATGTGGGGGGTGGGACAAAGAACCGGATGTGGGTCTCTCTCTGTCAGAATGCGATTGCGTTCTCTGCCGGCTGATTGGAGGCGCTTACACAGAGATGGGAGAGGGTGCCCTTAGGGTGTGTCTCTCCGCATGCAACGCTAGGTGGCGCCAAACTCGTCGATGTGTGGGTGGCAAAGATGCATCTGGCTGCTGCTCGTGTTTCGGAGGGGATATGGGTTAGCTTCAATCACCTCCGTCAGGGCAGGGTTCGGCATAGACAGAGAGGAAGCACGATGCTAATTGAACAATTGGATGCGCTAAAAGGGGAGAAAAAGGGGGTAAAAAAAATTTTAAAAAGTAAAACAAAATACAATACTTTTGTCCGTACACTGTAGCACATGTGGGGTCCGAGTACCCGCGCCAGCCTGCAGAGCTCCCGACCGTCCCGACAAAATCCCACATAATCTGAGTCTGGGAAGTCATTACATTATAAACTATCAAGCAAAGTGGATTCATGAACGTGTGCCACCGGTCTGAGACTAATCCAGCCTATCGCTATCACAGAAGCATTAAAAAATGGATGCTCGTCATATGGAGGGGATTAAAGTATTTAGAAATATACGACCTCTCCTGCGGGATTAGAGGACACCGTTCTGTGGGGATTAAAGACCAGGCAAGTTTTACTCTGAGCTGGAGAGATCGGTTTACCAACAGCGGTGCCACCTTAAATTAATCCTCAAAATTGTAATTCATTGTAATTATAATGTAATTAAGGGCGCTTGAGTGGTGCAACATCTCAGCCTCACAGGGACGGGGGATAATGGGGGACCTGCACTGAGAGCACACTGATAACTGCACCTCCTAATAGCTAGGCAGACATAGCTAATCGTGTGTGTGTAGACGTCTGGGACGACCGACCCGAGTCTCAGCGTTAACGGGCGGGCGTGATTTACCCATGAGCCATTTTCCACACTAGCACACCAGAGCTGACATCTCAAACTCTTCGGTTCGAATCTCAGCTCTGCCATCCGGCTGGGCTGGGTGCCTACATGACATACAACAATTGGCTTGTTGTGCAATTACATTATAACTGATGTAATTACGACCCCTGCTGGCTGGTCGAGGGATGATGAGGATCAGGGTGTGGCTCTCGTACACAGAGCTGATCCACGTGTGAACTCGCCTACTGCACACGCGTCGGAGAAGGTGTGTGTCAGTCACGGCTCTCCTCAACCAGGGTGGAGATCAGCATCAGTAGAGAGGAAGCGTAATGCAGTAAGGTGATTGTACAAGTGGTGACATTTATATTTTCTTCATTTATAACAGTTGTGTAATCACCAACCGTCCCATAACAGTGTGATACAGGTTTGGGAACGAGGTTGCCATGTTGTGAAAAAGTCACACAGTATCACCAAACTGTTGTTGTATTTAATAAATACTTCCCTTCTACCCCCCCGCTTTAAAATCACTGTACAACTACAAAAAGTGTATTATACTATATTATACTGTAGTACAATATTTAAGGACTTAATAGATAGATAAATAGATAGATTCATCTTTATTGTCATTGCTCAGTACAGGTACAAGGCAACGAAATGCAGTTAGCATCTACCAGAAGTGCAAATAGTGACACTGTGCAAAAAAACAGAGAATATCAGTAAAGTTACATATCTGTGAATAATATTAATATATAATTATAACTATAGCTATTTACATATATGGAATTATATCTATGTACCTAGTACTATATATATAATGATAATAATAATGAGCATATGAATAAAATGCAATTAGGAGTATGGTTGTGTGTATTTTGCACAGTAAAATTTAGTTGTATTTTATATACAATAACAAAAAAGACATTCATTCATTCATTCATTCATTTAAAGCTTTCATACAGCAAAAAAACAGCAGAGTTGCAAACGATTGCAAAATGACCGTGGTGCCGACACCGACCGGGCCGGCAGCACCATCGCTGACTTCTAAAAGAATACCATGTGAGGATGTGAGGTCAGCACAGAAGCTTCCTTGTTCTGCGTCCTGTGATCTCAGGTTCTTGTGAAGTCGACATGTGAAGGCAGCTGGAGGAGTGCGCTTCCCATGGCCTTTCGTTTGGAGCTGTCCGTCTCCCACAGGCCGAGCTGCCTTTAAATAGCCCGCCCACCCACCACGGCTAATAATAGCAGCCCCGCGTGTGCTTCCCAGAGTGAAGAGACGGGCGAACGGGAGACCTGTAACGTTCTCGTATGGTTTTGTGACTGTACTGATGGATACAGCGGGGCATTCAAGTTCATTATGGGGTTCTGTTTATAAAAAACAGAGCATGCATACTAGGTTTACTACAGTATAAAGCATGCATACTAGGTTTACTACAGTATGAAGCATGCATACTGGTTTTAGGTACAGTATAAAGCATGCATGCTAGGTTTACTACAGTATGAAGCATGCATACTGGTTTTAGGTACAGTATAAAGCATGCATACTAGGTTTACTACAGTATGAAGCATGCATACTGGTTTTAGGTACAGTATAAAGCATGCATACTAGGTTTACTACAGTATAAAGCATGCATACTAGGTTTACTACAGTATGAAGCATGCATACTGGTTTTAGGTACAGTATAAAGCATGCATACTGGTTTTAGGTACAGTAAAAAGCATGCATACTGGTTTTAGGTACAGTATAAAGCATGCATACTGGTTTTAGGTACAGTATAAAGCATGCATACTGGTTTTAGGTACAGTATAAAGCATGCATACTAGTAGTAAGTACAGTAAAAACATGAATACTAGTAGTAAGTACAATATAAAGCAAGCATACTAGTTTTAAATACAGTATAAAGTACGCATACTAGTTTAAATGCGGTATAAAGCATGTGTACTAGTTTTAGGTACAGTATAAAGCATGCATACTTGTTTTGACTACAGTATAAAGCATGGATTCTAGTAGTAAGTACAGAAGCATGCGTAGTAGTTGCAGTATGTACAGTAGTAGTAGGTACAGTGTAAAGCATGCATACTAGTAGTAAGTACATTATAAAGCATGCATACTTAATTTAGGGACAGTACATTTGATTTTGTAGTAGAACTTTTCAGTGAGGGCAGGTGTACTACATTCCCATCGACCAATCACAAACTTTGTTGCTTTGACGTCGAGTGTGACGGGTCAGCTGATGGAAACCGAACTTTATTGATTTAGTGAGAGGGGCTCGGCCGAAGCGCGGTACGTCATGTGTGTAAAATGAGCTCGCTCTGATATAATGAGAACCACACCGCAGGTGCCTATTTTTAGCCGGCAAAATTGATTCTGCATGCTTATGTGTGTGTGTGTGTGTGTGTGTGTGCACAGCACAGCACAAACTGTTACGACGGAGAGATTTCATTTCACAGTAGGGATGGAGGAGCATTGATTATGTGGACACCTGATCTACGAACTTGCTGGAAACCCTGACTCGACCCCCTTTTGCAGCTATGACAGTCTCCACTCTTTTAGGAAAGCTTTCCACAAGAAATGTGTGCTTGTTCAGTCAAAAGAGGCTTTGTGAGGTCAGGCGCTGAGGTATTAACTGGGTTGAGGTTCCTTCACATTGAGCTCATCAAACTCTATAAACCCTGCTTAGCAATCAGGAGCGCAGTCAGGATGGAACAGGAAGGGAACTTTCCCAAACTGTTTTGACCCACATTTAGCCCACATTTAGTCACAGATATTGAAGCGACCCAAGCAACACAAACAACGCGTCAAAAATGAAACTTGATTAATGAAACTGGTGGCAATCTGGTCCCACTGTGGTTTACAAGATGTACCGTGAAGCCTCCACATGGGGGCGTTCGTGTGCAAGTTCATTTTGTGTTTATGTGCCTGTTAAAATTCTATTTAATTATTATAATTTTTCTCTGCGAGGGTCACGACCCAGGGTTTGATAAACCTCGGTCTAGACGGTACAATATTAGCATACATACTGTATATGCACAAGCACCCCCCCCCCCCACCCCCCCCACCACACACACACACACAAGGTCTGTCAAAGCAATCTCAAGCTCTAAGGTACAAATCTCAGCTCCGCTATCAGCCGGTCGGGCCCCTACACACAGATTTCACTCATTATTAATGTTTTAGGGCCTGTATAATGAAAACTTGGGATCAGTCCAGACCCCTCGGTTTAAGATCATAAACATTAAGCGTGTTGAGTGGTTACGAGCTCACACCCTGCAGCGTGGGAGGAATGCCGACTGATGTGAAAACGCAACCGTGGTTCTATTCCTGTAGAAATGAATAATGAATGAGGGCTGAGCTTCATCAATATTAATGGAGGGAGTTAAATCTACAGGAACCACAGGTTAGAAAAAGAGTTTCAGTACTGAACTGAACCGGTCAGTAGAACTGAAGAATAAAAAACCTGATTTAATATATCAGAATGACCGGGACCATTACATATGATGCTTGACCAAATAAAATATCCTCAGCCATGGTTTTATGACTGAAGAGTAAAAAAGGAGAAAAGATCATTCCCCAAAAACTACTGAAGGTCCGGATCAATTTTAGAGCTTCGGACACGAAGCCCAGCGGACGAGACTCTGACAGAACGAAGCTCAGAGATATTTGACCCTGAAGCGGTCGGCAAACACGGAAGAGAATCCGAAGCCGTTATGCTGTAAGCAGCGCTCGGGTTAGCGGGCTCATGCTGCCCCCTTCTGAGAGCCCCAAACGCAATTTAACATGAAACACGACCCGCTCACGCCCACCGCTCTCCGCTGTAACACACCATTAGCTAACTACATAGCTGGAGGACTCCTGGTGCCTTTGAAATGAAGTCTCTGCAGGCTGCTGGAGTGATTACGGCTCAAATTAAAAGCTATTGGGCGCTGAGGAAAAAAAACACAAGCGCACCAGCTTAAAGAAGGCTAATCTGTAAAAACAGAGGCGCTGATGGGGTTGTTATGACATGTGTCCCGATGCTGCAGGCCACGACTGTTTACGAATACAAGAGATAAAGAAAATCCAGCCAATAAGATCTCATTTTTGTTATGATTTATGACGTATTCTGATCATATCAAAATACTGACAGTAAAATATCAATTTTTTTTTACTTGTCTAAGGTAAATCTAAGGTAAACAGGTAGAAAACAGTAAAGCATTTACAGCCGTTTTAACAAATCACATCTTTCTGAAGTCATTCATGTGTACCTCCAACTTCAGGAACAAGAAAAACAAGCATTATTTTTTGCCATGTGGTACGTGGTGAGTAAAGTGACACATTTTATGGTGAAACAGTGTAAACAGAACTGTGGTTTTATCCATTAGAGTTTGATTGACTTATGAAAAATGCTAGAGATCTAGAGATCAGGCGTCAGGGTCTGGTTACATTTACGTTTTTGGCATTTAGCCGATGCGTTTATCCAAAGCGACTTATTATGGACAAATTATGACCGAATACAGTTAAGGGTTAAGTGCCTTGCTCAGGGGTCCAACAGGCGATGACCGCTAAGCTACTGCTGATCTAGAAAGTGTTTGGCCTCTATAAAAACAAATCCCAATCACTATAATAAAGATCAGATTTAATTAATAATTATCGCCCTGTTTATTTCTACATTTGCTTGTCCTGTAGTAAAGATCTCTCAGACGTCGGTCTCTGGCGCGGTTGATAGCTTGGCGCGGGTGTGGTTTTTTTCCTTGATGAGACTCGCCTCACTTTAACTATTCATCAGGTGTTATGGCGCTTGGCACCAGCTGCCTCCGGAACAAGTCATTACAACCGAGTCGAGGCACCTGCTACATCAATACTGATCCTCAGATGTTCAATTTAATTGGGCTATATCAAACACCATCACCCGCCCATACACACACACACACACACACCCCTCCCCCGGGTAGCCACTTTGTTACTCCAGGGTCGAGTGCTCGGCTCCCAAAAGCCCACGAGTGCGCACACCCTTATATAATATATTTAATAGTGTAGATAAAAACTCTGCTTTATTACTCGTGTGTATTTCTATTAGATAAACTGTGTGTTAGCATAAAGATACAAACTGGTAACGTCGGGGTCAGAACTTCAAAACAAATCTCTCCAACAATGAACCAACGTTACAGCACGTTTTTTATATTAAGGCGGCTTTCTCATGATTAGCATGTTGAGCTTCGTTCACCGTGAGGTTTGGCGCATGTTCACGTTTGCAGCAGCATTTAAGTTTTGTCTGATCTACTAGCCACTTAAAAACAATCCACACTATCGACTGACAGTATGGAGAGTTTATTTACATGCAGTTTTGTATGAAATGTATCTGAGTGTAAAGCAGGAACGCTCTGCAGCGCTCGTGGGGACACGAGGAGATAAACAACTCAGCAAAAGGACAAAGCAGCTTCATAAAACTATATTGTTTTGTTAATCTAAGCGTAATTTAGTCATTTTAAAGAGCTTTAAAGCCACGACAAGTGACTTCAGGGCCAGGAAACACTGGACTGCAAACCCGGTCTCACCGTTTCACAGCTTGCTGGTCGCCGTGTTCAGGGTTTTTGTAAAACACTAAGAATCAGTTTCTCCCCTCCACATGTCTGTGCTTCACTTTAACTTTGTCATTTAAACAATCAGTCTGACTGGCTGTGATTTAACTGCAGTGGCAAGCTGTAAAAACCGAGCCTTAAAGCACCTCACTCAATAATAATTACGACCATTATTCATTTTTTAATTCTGCTTAATGACCGAATAAAAATGAGTTTAGAGACAGACTGAAGAAAATGAGTCAACTACAAATCATCCAAAATCTTAGAGCAGATGGAAGATGGGACGCTTTTATCTGTCGTATACAGAACAGAACAGTTAAGTTCTTTTTCCACACATCCCGGCTTGCTTGAAAATCAGGATTTGAACAAACCTTCTGACTGATAGCCCAAATCTCCACCCCAAAGCAGCCTTATTAGTGAACTTCTGACTTTTGCTCAGTAAATATTGCAGTTTTAAAACACAATAAAATGTGAAATATAGTTTTTAATCTTTTTTAAAGATATAGACCCTGAATGTCATGATTTATAAGCAAAACTAAACACACACACACACACACACTGTGCATTATAAAAACGTCTTTATGTTTAAAATGAAATGTTTGGCTGTATTGTTGTCTTTATCAGTTCATGATAGCGCCGCTCCGTTCGGGACCGACTCTCCTTTCCTTGCTAGGCAGTTTTTGCTAGACAGCATTTGGTGCTCTAAAGATAAAATCTGTCCCATTACTGAGATGAAAGCCAGAGCAAATTGGACCAACGATATCAGTGCGTCTGTATCAAGCAGGGGAAAAATACCCATAAATCAACACTGCAGCCTGGTTCATCAGCACGAACATGGTGTGTTACGAGTTCCAGTGCAGGCTTGTTTCAGTGTGTTGGTATCTCAGTTAGACATGACGTGAGACCCAACAACGACCTCACGGCCTGCTTTTTCATAACGCCAATTAAAAGTCGGTTCAGTCTTTTATTATTTATGCACTTGTTGTTGTTAAAAGTTTCTTTGGACCTCAAACACTTTGATTAAAAAACATGAAATAATTGCGGCTTCCCTTGAAACAGAAACAAGCTGCTGACTGCTGTAGATTCTAACCACCACTTCAGAAATGTTCTCAGAGATACTCGGGTGGAGCAGCGGTCTAATGTGCCAACACACCACCACTAAGATCCCAATTTAAACCACAGCTGCGCCACCAACCTGGCCGGTGAGTGGGAGAACGGACCGTCCTCCTCATTGGTGGAGGTACAGCGGATCATTCTGGTCCTCGTATCTGATCTGGCCGTTTTTGTGCTGGATGCCCATCCTGCTGCAACCCTCCTTTTTTATCGGGGCTTGGGACCTGCACTGACAAGTGCACCCCATAATGACTAGGCTGTTCAGACACCCTCAGACAAAGCCAATCATGTCTGTGTAGTCGCACGGGCGGCTGAGATTTGAACCCCAGATCTCAGCAGTAATAAACTTGTATATTTTACTCTGCCACCCAGGCACCAATTTTACTGCAACTACATAATAATAATAATAATAATAATATTTTTCTATTACCTTTATTCAAGACTCTTATCTCTAGTTATCTGTATGCTATGCTGTGAGAATAAAACACACAGCAGAGCTCCTGAGCGAGGAATAATTTAGCGTTCGCGTTATCATCAGGAGTTTATGCTAATCACATTCATGGATTCGGGATAGTTTAAGTGACCCTGCTGTGTAGATGGAAAGATTAAAATTCCGTCTTTCTTGATCTAAATCAACACTGAATAATATCTCTGAACCTGTCAGTTTGTGTTCAGTAGTGCCTCCACCACGTGGGTTTATCCGCTACGTGACGTTATGTGTGACGTATGTGACGAATTCACATACAGGTTGTATTACCACTGCTTACAAACAGAACATATTAAAAGAAAATAACACGAACTCATGGCGTTTGATTGGTGCCTCTTGCCATTTCTTCTCTCTGTGGTGTATAAAATACGCACTTGTAGTTTGCCGGCCCCTGTGTGATGCACCTGCAAAAGATCCAGCCGGGCGAGCGTCAGCCTAATTTGTACCTCGCCATTCATCTGTCATACGGTCGCTAAGAATAGCAGCTCAGCATCGTGCATGAGCGACTGGGAGTGTTGAACAAAAAGATCGTGGTTGGACATTCGTATCCAGGAGAGAAATGACAGGGTTGAGATGCTCCTCTTTATGATTTCAGAACGTGGCATAATGAGGAAATTATAACAAATATAAAGTGCAACAATGCTGCTAATTTATTTATTTATTTATTAGGATTTTAGAGTGATGTTTTCCAATTTGCTTCCATTCATGACAGGACAGATAGTTACACGTTACCCAAGATTCATCAGTTCAAGTTCAAAGTCACGGCTGATGTTGTATTCATTTTGTGAGATGTTTCGAGGCAGTAAAACAGGATTCAGCATTTTATACAGTTTAATTAAAATAAAACTTTGTGAGGCGCCCAGGTGGCACGGCGGGATATTCAGCCTGCACACCAGCACTGAGATTCTGAACTCCTCGGTTCGAAACTCGGTGTTGCCACCGGTCGGCTGGGGTCCATCTAGCGGGCATAATAGGCAGTGCCTGCAGCAGATACTAATTGGCCGCCGTATCTGCAGGATGGGGGCCGGACTATATGTGGGTGGGTGGGTCTTCATAAACTGTGTAAGGACCCTGATTGGCAGAAGAGATGCCTGTGACATGCTCTCCTCAGATGCAATCTGGTATCTCTCAGCAGCGGAAGACAAACTGAGTCACTAAATCGGGAGGAAAATGGGGAGAAAATGCATAATAAAAATACATAATAAAAAATAAATAAATAAAACTTTGTGTGACTAAGCACGGGTCACACTGTGCTCCAGGTTAAAAGTGACCCAAAGTGCTCTGGTCATTTCCAGCTTGTTTTTTTCCTAGCGCCACACAATACATAATCATTAATTAATTATTTAATTATGTAACACATCTACACAGTAAGATGTATCATTTTGGTTGGTACGTGTTATGATCAGGAATGTGGTTACAGTTATACTCTATAGTCTCTTTTGTTTCTATTTCCATCTATCTTTTATAAACTGAGAATAACTGCAGTGTAATTATGGACATTACCATGCATGCTGTGTGTCTACACTCTACCAAGAGTCACATCTATTGATTAATCCGCTCCTGAATAATAATGAGTATAACATTATTAATACTTTACAGGATCTTGCAACCAGTTATCATGCTGCCCTCCAAATGGGACAAATCTCTTAAGTACAAATGCTACACAAGCAGCGTTAGCAGAAGATATGAGAGGCTCGCCGGGCACGGAAAAAAAATCCCACTGCAGCTTGTGAGGGTGTCACTAATTAACACCCAGCAAATTTACTTTAAATAACACTAAATTCTATTATTAAAGCCGTGAGGTAGATTTTAACACAATCAAAAGCATCTTAAACGCTGCACTGAGTGTTAGAGGCGGATAAAAACCATCAGCATGTTCAGATACAGATAATTAGTTAATAACTAGGATGGGTGTGGATTTTCTGTTTAGCGAGGTTAACGGATGATAGCTTTTATTAAACCTTTCACTGTAAGTGGGTGTATATTTACTGCAAATATCGTTATCGCTCATAATCATTTATTTCTGAACTAGAATAGTATGCAGTGTATAGGAAGAAGAGAATCATTCTGAAGGACCGAGTTTTAAAGTTGTGAGACGTTATTACCGGCTCTCGTCTCATCACACGGCAAACGCGGTGCTAAATCTGTTCTGATGTTTAATAACTTCACTGTCGGCTAACGTCATGTCATATTTGCCCCGTCAGCCCGCCGTGCACTTCAGAAACAACAAAAGAGACGACGGATCACCACTGATAAAAGAAATACGTTTCTGAAATGATCTTCCCAAATTCAAAGCCAGTTAGCTTCAAATCTGAAACTTGACAGGCACTTGACAGCGGTGAATAAATAATGGATAGTTTATTGTACAACGTGTCAAAGGAATGATGGGAAATCAGTTCTGGGAACCCTTAACTCTGGGGAGATTCAGAATATTTAATCGACTGCACATGGAAAACAACTAAACCGTTCGGCTGAGAGATGAACCGCAGACGGCTGAAGATTTCGATTCAATCCAATCATCAGGCTGAACAGTTCAGTGTTTGGTCTAGATTTAACATTTAAGATTTCTAGAGGCTTTATTGTCATTTCAGATATATACATTATACAAAACACAGCACAATAAATACAAAGACCAATAAACAGGAGACGGGACCAAAGGGTTTGTACTGCTAACCGAAAACCTTTTTATTAGAAGAACCCGTGAAAGGAAGGCAACATGGTGGCAAAGTTGTTACTCTTGGCTCCGGTCTGTGTGGTTGGCATGTTTTCTTGACATTTGTGGGGGCTGCCTGGTGGGTACTTAAAAAAACAATGTCAGTCATGGCATGGTGTAGACTGGCTACAATACACTAAACAAGGTCTGGAGGTCTCTGATGCACCATAATGGTGCTTCACCAGGACAAAGCGGCTACTGAAGGTGAATGAACGAACCGTCTGAATAATACAACAGAGGTACCTAAGGAACAAATGAAGAGGTTTTCTGCCTTAAAGCGGAAATTATTAAGCATTCACTAGACTGGTTGTTTATGTTCAGGAGCATCCAGGAGGTTTGGAGTTACTGTAAATGTCAATGAATCAATGCTATAATATTCTGATATTATCAGAAAAGTTGAGCTGTAGCTTATCACAATAACAATATCATATATCTCTGTATATCTTTATCTTTCTGTAGATAGAAAGCTTTTACTACAATACCACTGCCCACTTCCCATGGCCCGTATTCGCTAAGCAAAAGATGACGTCAACAAGATGGGCGCCAGCCAAAACGTAAAGCTATCCCTCAGAAGAATGTCTAACAAGGCGGAGCACTGGTATCATGTGTGCTTAACACAGAAAACCCGATGCTGGAGTCATCAAAGCTGAACGCCGCAACCTCCATAAGTCAGTTCCGAGAAGTGTCGACTGATTTATTTAGTCCAGCTGATTGACAATTAATGAGACTCATAGAAGTGGGTCAGGCTGTAAAAATGCCTGAACACAATCGGTGCAGCACATCAGTGTTAGAGGAGAGTTTCAGTTACCGTTCACATGAATGATGCTCAATGAGGATCTGTAAATAACGAGTGGGCGTGTGGGTGTTTGTCTTTGATGGAAAATATTACTGCCTCCTTATGGTGACATGCCATCATGCCATCATCACGCAGTCCAGTGTGATGAGAGTCTTTATGGTTATACATTTGCTTTGGTATATAACTGAGGACCTACTTAATTCACAGCCGTGAAATCATGTCACGGACCCTGAAATTAGCTGTTTCCCGTGTAATACGCAATCTCCTGTGTAATTCAAATTTAAGGTTTGTGTTTAGTGATTTAACGTTTTTCATTCAAGTAGCCTCCAACTTCCTCACGTTTACTGGTTAATCTGCTCTATGAGGCGTCCTAGCAATCCTACAGCAATTCAGTTAGCAATCGCTTAGTCAAAATGTCCAAGATCAAAGTCTAAAGCAGCTAAAATCACGACTCGGGTAACTGAGTTTGGAAAACTAACAACGAATTCTGTGGACGCAGAGGAAGAGAGGGTCAAAACACGGGCGAGAATTTTTGTCTTTGAGACAGAACATGAAGCCTCGCACCATCGCTGGATGTTCCAGGTTTATATTCACCTATTAAGGTAGCTGTGCTGTGTGTTGTAGCTTCCATTTATTCTATCATTTAATTTGTAAGTGTTATTTAATAACTGCGGTGAAATGTGGCTCTTTTCTTTAAAAATTCGTGAAAGCTGTGAAATTAAGCCCATTTTACTGTAAATTTACAGCCTAATGGGTAGAGCTTTGGGCTATCAATCAGAATGTTGTGTTGTTGCCCTTAACCCTCTCAGCTCCAGGGGCGCCATCCGAAATGACAAATTTCATTGTACTGCGTCCCATCTGCCCCAATCTTATATTGGCTCATATTGTATATTTTTACCACGTCCCACACCGAAATATTTTCTAATGTTGGTATTGATCTCTTTAAAGAAGAAAAATGAACAGACGCTGGTAGAAACATTAAAACGTCACGTTAAATGATGACAGATAAGCAAACCTGGACTTCTGGCTCATAGCGCCACATTTTCCACGAGAACAGCGTACAGTTCAGAGACTGTAACGGGAACGGTCCACACACGCTGTCAATCATCCCACACCGGGCACACAGGAAGCGCTGCAGGTGAGTGAATAATTGAAGTCAAGATGTTAGAGACGGACGACACTGAATCTTCAGCATGGCTGAGTCAAGGTCAGAGGGACAGATTCAATTACAGCAGGGCACGCCACCGTCACACCCGCCGAGCAAAGTATGCAGGTCAGGACTGCAACACCATGTAAAGCGTTTAATCTGATACCGCACAGCGGCTCTGATTAAAAAACCCTGCGTCCCTTCTACACGCTTTCAACTGCGGTGACCAAAAGCATCCATACCGCCCACTTTATTAGGAACACTAGTGCACCTGATCATTCGTGTTATCATTAAATAAACCAGCCATGAAGAGTTTACACAGAACGGTGTAGCTGTATGAAAGGAAAATTATCCAGTGAGCGGCATTCTGGAGGTAAAAACACCTTGTTGTGGAATGGACAGATGAGGTTCAGCCGGCCAGAACGCTTCAGTAATTTAGCTAACTGAATCTTTACAACTGTGGTGAGAAGCCACATGGGCAACCCAGACTGGGTTCCATTTCTGTTTGCCAAGAACAGGAATCTAAGGCCACAGTGGGCATAGACTTAAAGAGAAAAGTTCATTTCTGGAATGTTTCCAACACCTTGAGGAATTCATGCCACAAAGAATTGAGGCGGCTCTGAACTACAATTGGGACAGTCGTAGCCTACCAGGTAAGGTACTGAACTAGCAATCAAAAGGTTAGTGGTTCAAGCCCCGCCACTGCCAGGTTGAGAAAGGCCCTTAACCCTTAATTGCTTATACAGTATACTGTCACAGTGGTGTAAGTCGCTTTGGATAAGCGTCTCCTAAATGCTGAAAATGTAAATGTAATATAAAGTGGCCAGTAAACCACCGGTTAGACCTACATAAAACATGCTTGTTACTGAGCTCTAGAGGTGAAGAATTAGAATTATGGTGAAAAATGTATAGATCAGTTGTTAATTATGGTGATTATAATCATTCATATATATGTGTGAATACAATTCACTGGTGAAGGCTGCCACGCACTTTTGCCTTGGATGAACAAGTAGATCTTGGCTCTAACAATAACAACGAGCATCCATAAGATAAATGATCCATAAATGCAGCATCAAACCACTTCCACTATGTGGAATGAGCCACATGTCAAAGCTAAAACTGAACTACAGGGTCGTACTCGGCTAATATTAAATTTTTTATAATATTGAAGCAAAGTACAACAGCAAATCAAGCTAAAAGAGAGACAATGTAAAGCACTTTGTAAGTAACGCTGGAATGAAATGCTGTAAATGTAAAGGTAGGAAAGACAGGAGCTACTGTTTGTATGTGGAATAAAACCAACACATCATATCTTTAAATTTTACCACAAGTAAGGTCGCTGGTTTAAGCCCCACCACTGCCAGGTTGCCACTGTTGGACTCTTGAGCAAGGCCCTAAACTCTCAATTGCTTAGACTGTATACTGTCACAGTACTACAAGTCGCTTTGGATAAAAGTGTCCGCTAAATGCTGAAAAAGTCAAAACATTTTACACTTTATATTCTATACCAGCATTCAATTTTCACACATACTGTGAAGGAAATTACAGTGCTGGTCACT
Organism: Trichomycterus rosablanca; assembly: GCF_030014385.1. Classification (NCBI taxonomy): domain Eukaryota; kingdom Metazoa; phylum Chordata; class Actinopteri; order Siluriformes; family Trichomycteridae; genus Trichomycterus; species Trichomycterus rosablanca. Next base: position 1,632,199 of record NC_086011.1, read on the forward strand.
AAAGCAAAGAGGGCTGCGTGATTCTGATCTAACGTTTCTGCTTAAATACAGAACAAATAAACCAAATAAACACATATTTTTCATATCTAGGTTGACACGCTGTGGCCTTTCGTGTGTATCAGAGCTGATGGATCATTTAGAGTTCGTTCCAGGGAGCAGATTCGCTAGCTGAAAAAAATAAAAATCCAGTGTGAACGTTTCTGAGCTAATCGATTCTACTTCATGTTGCTGCCAAGGTCAAGAGGTTGAGAAGCTTTGTGCTGAACCGTGAGCGGAACTCAACACTGAAAAAGGTCTGAGCACAGCTTCAGTTTTTCTCTTCTCTAACCAAACTGATCCTGATCCACTTTCTCTGTTCATTAGCGATGCTGAAGGAAACAAACCGTGCAGGCTGGGTGTGAAATCAATCTGGTACTGCACGGGTCAGTGGGTCATTAGGAAAGGACCCTAACACGCTTCTTCTACAAATATATATATACAGTATGTATATAATCCATCTGTCCATTAGTACCAGCTAGCATTCACACTTCAACAACTTGCTAGCAGTCAAAATGTCATCTGAATTTAATATAGCAGGCACGCTTATTAACATTTTTCATTCTGCGGCTGTGTGTGTGAAATTCTTATGCAGATTATGTGGTCCTAGCAACTGTACCTGCTGTGAAATTCAACACAGCACACACACACAGAAAACAGACATGTTTCTAGCACTTTAAAACAAAATAAATGGATGGATTGGTGCACTGTCCAGGGTGTTCCTGCCCTGCGCCCAGTGTATCCTGGGTGAACTAGAGCATTATGTGGCGTGTATGTAGCTAATTGGCAAACATCATGTAGGAATATCAACTGAATCTGCCATGAGTAATCAGCTTAAGCCCACAATCCAAACTTTCTTGACATATCACATGAAACTCGACCTTGAGGCACATGTTAAGTATTTTTACTATATATATATAATATTTGGCCTGTACTTTTTGGCATGTGTTTTTGTTTCTGTATATGCATGACTCCCATGGGAAGTCAGCATTCATGCTCTACGATTACATCCACAGGAAAATGTTCTTGGCTGGTACAGAAGCTTTTATTAGGAGTAAATCTGTCAACCATCAACAAAAAGCTTCTTTTTACCCACGTACCATTGTTCCACCCCGCACGGCATACTGATGAGAAATCCTACGTACCAAATCAGCACTCAAAAAGTTCCAGAATGCAATGCAACCACACCACACGGCTATGGGGAGTAAAGGGAGAACATCCAGCTTGTGGTGGGTCTGTGGACACCCGGAAACAATGGGTACAGATCAGGGATCCCTGATCGGGGCGTGTTGTTAGGAGACAGGAGAAAACCTCTAAACTGTGACTGAACTCAACTTTCCAGGCCGATGATGTTGTGCAGCACCCACACTACCTGCTGTGCCACCGTCCTGCCCCGTTAGTGATCTACACTGCACTTATGTGGCATTGTGGGTACCAAAGGAAACTACTAACTTAAAAAAGTAGAACATAGTTCAGCATGTACATTTAAAAAAACACTAATAATCTAATAAAGCTCAGCCTGTACAAATGAAATGGAAATCTTGATGTTGTTCGGAGGGAATTGTATTTTTAGGACTAACCGCTGAGCTCCTCTGCGGCTCCCATCACAACCTTCTCCAGAGTCCGCGCTGGAACCAATGTTCCAGAAGATTCTGTTCCATTCGCTCCTATGACACCGAGCAAACTCATCCCCTAATGATGCAATCAGACGTAATGAGCGGCACTAAGATGATTGTGAAGCGAGCCGTACTTCACAGTACACTAAGCATCACTCGGTCATTACGTCGCACACCTAAAACACACCAGAGGCCCGAAAAGTGAGACAATTAACCTGAAAGTTACACCTGTGCTAGAGGGAGGGAAAAAATCAAATCATCCTTCTTACCAGCTTCGTATGAGAGTTTTTCAAACTTTTTTAAAGCGACCTACATTTTGTCCATGACACAAACACAAAAGAAATATGTGTTATATATAATATATAGGGTGGCCCACGAAAAACCGAACCGTCTCCGACCGGCTGGCTCGAGCTATTATACAGGCGGCACCGGCGCAATCGCGGAGCCTCGTTGTCGCGACAGGGTCAGCAGGATTAAAATTAAAGCGGCTGAGCTGCGTTGCGTCTATAACAATATGGTGCGGCGTGCAGAAAAGTGCATTGACGCACAAGGAAATCATTTCCAGCACCTCCTCTAACCAGTAAGTACAGATTTTTGTATTTGCATATCTTTCGTTTCGTGTACAGGCTAAGCATATGCTGACGTTGGGGTCGGAGATGGTTCGGTTTTTCATGCGCCACACTGTATAATATGGTGGCAATCTGGTTTACAAGATGTAACATAAAGCCTCCACAAGGGGGTGTTTGTGCACAGATACATTCATTTTCTCTGTGACCCTTTTTTTTACCCTGCCCTAGAATATTATACACGATATGGCTAAAAGTATGTGAACACCGAACTATTAGTTTTAGTTTTAATAGCTCACCACTGCTGAGACCTTAAGTTCACAGGTTCAAATCCTAAACGATGCTATCGATCTGGCTGGGCATCTAAACAGACACAGTTCCTTAAGAGAAAGGGTTGATGGGATTTCAATGCTGCTGTACGAAGTGTGGCATTTGCTGCCTGCACAAGTAATGGGGTTCTGTGTGAGACTCCACTGGCAGGTGAAAAGATGCGGCCAGCAACTACACACAATAGTCTTAGCTTTTCTCGACCAGTACAGGGTTGGTACAATCAGCAAGACAATTCCAACAGGTGAAAAAAGAGAGAAAAGAGTCAACTTTGATAAGACTTGCACAGGCTGCAATAATAATAATGAGGTATTTACGTTAACCACTTCCAGCTCTCAGTTTCACAATCACAAGTCTTCCTAAATGACAATCTAGGGCTGCAACAAATGAATACTTTTTTAGCCAACTGAGTTCCAATTATTTGCTGCAAAAAAGAAACTATACATCCACACACCCGTCTGAACACCAGCTGCACAAAACAAAATGGAGTGCACATGGTGTGTTCTGTTTTCTTTGGGCACATGATCTGTTAAACAGACCAAATGCGCAATTCTCAATAAGATGAGCATCACATGCACCCAGTAGCAAAGTTACATTCATGACAGGACAGGACAGGTAGTTACTGGCTGCACGAGATTCATCAGTTCAAGTTCAATGTCAAACACACTCATGGACAATTTTGTTTCGGAGCTCCCGGAGGAAAACCCACACAGACACGGGGAGAACATGCAAACTCCACACCTGGTAATCGAACCCAGGACCTTCATGCAATGAGGCGCACTGAGCCACCTTTCCAGCAGCAAATAAATAAACAGAGAGATCAGTAGCAGTGTCCATGCTCATCCATGCTCAGTTTATACCACATCATGCAATAAGAGGCGATCAAACAGCTGAAAATCATAAGTTTGCCATGTCTAAATATTCTGCAGTATCCTGCTGGACCTTTCAGCAAAGCCTTACCCTTATTAATGCATCATTATTTTACAATATGGCATAAAAACGATTAACAGACCAGCGTGTATAAGCAAACGTGACTGACATTTCACCAAAACTGACCTAAACCAGTACTGCATGTTGAGTGCTGCTCTTTCTGCAGGTGTATCTAACCGCATTGCTCTTACCTGTGTGTGAAGGCTGGTGAAGTGAAGTGAAGTGTGTGTGTGTGTGTGTGTGTGTGTGCATTAATCAGCTGTTCAGTGTGATCTGACGCTCACTCCCTCACTTTCCTTCCCATAACTTCCTACTGACTCAGATCTGATTATGGATGAGTGACCTGCAACTGAAAGCGAGACTCTCATCACTGACCCCCCGCACGGGAACCGCGGTTTACATGCAGCGGCGTGCTGACTGATACCTGCTGCATGCAAATACTGCAGCTCTTATTACAACAACGATGCATGTTTTACCATCTACACATCTCTCTCTTTACTGCTGATTATTCTTGTTCCGTGCAGCAGAAAACACGTCTGCGTCTGAATCGCGTTAAACAAACCAGCCTGAAACAGGCGCAGCCGCACAGTCCGCAAACCCCCGCCGATAAAAGTTGGACAAAATGTCTGTGAATTTACCTGCTTTCTGCTTCCCATTTCCAGTTCCGCTGGCTGTTTGTTGTGCAGCTTGTTACAGATCCTGAGAGAGCAAGAGAGAAAGAAAAAAGAGAGCAACACAACAGAGGAGTCGATTTAAGGGACTGAGATTTTTCCATTACGTACCTTATTGTGCAAAGCCTCAGGGGGGGGAACACCGAGCAGGGAGCTCTCCCCAACAACACACACTCAGGTCTGCATGCATGCATCTACATACTGTACTACATGCATGCATACACTGCACCATGACATCTACCACTAAGCTGAGCATGAACTCATGATCACAAGGCGAACTGATTATCTGTGGCAGTCTGCTAACCAGAGAGGCATAGAAGAGAGAGTTGGACACTCAGGGGACCAAATTACTCACCAGTATAACAACATGCAAATAAAAATATATAAGCCATATAAGGTTTATCAGTAACAAAGTTGTTTTGATTGTTTAGTGCCCTTCTTTTGCAAAACCTGACAGCAGATCTTTTTTTATATATATATACTGTATATATAAACTAGACCGTAATCTGTATGGAGCAGGATAACATTTTACATTTACATTTTCAGCATTTAGCAGACGCTTTTATCCAAAGCGACTTACAGTACAATGACAGTATATTGTCTAAGCAATTAAGGGTCTTGCTCAAGGGCCCAACATTGGCAGCCTGGCAGTGGTGGGGCTTGAACCAGCAACCGTTGGATTACTAGTCCAGTACCTTAACTGCTAGGCCACAACTGTCCTAGCAGGATAAATTAAAAAAAACATTTGACCCTGTTTTCCATTCTGTTTTGGAGATAAAAATATATGTTTGAAATAAGGGAAAAGGTAAAGGCTCTGTACAACACACGATGGCTATCTATCATCATATTTATTATATATATAGATACGAAATACGCTGGGTATAGTTACAATGATCAAACAAATAATTAAAACAGTAAAAAAATAAAATACATAAATTATGTAATCAATAATGATTTTAAGTCACTAAAAAAATTAGGTGCGCATCCATGTTTGGCTTCAAAACATGACACAGTACCTGCTGGAACCAGGTTCAACTGCCGGTTGGGAGTCATGATTGGCTATGTCTTCATCTGTCGGTAAGCTGATCTTTTGCAGTTGTAGTCCATCCACCTCTGGGTTTGTTGTGTTGTGCATTCTGATTGCATACTACTGCATATTACAGTTGTAAATAGTGATTATCTGAGTTACAGAAGTCCACCAAACTTCCACTCACTGGATGTTCCTATGGTGTGGACCAGTGTTTGTGTGACGATGTACTGTGCTGCTGCTACACGTGGAGAATTACATGACATTATATATAATGACTGAAGTTACATTCGCCCACCTGTATATTTAATGCACATAAACCACTGATGCATTATTTAACTATAATAACCACCACATACAGTTTGTGCTTGTGTGAGTACCAGTCCACCGCAGACACTACACACTCCATCACCTCCACCTGGGGGACATTTAAAGAAGCCAATTATACATAATGCATGTTTTTGGAGTTGAGCCGAAACCTAAAGGAGAACCCGGAGGAACCTTACTGATGCACACAATCGCTTATAAAACAAAATGTTCTAAGCTGAACATGAGGGAGTTTTCACAAATAAAACTACCTAGTTTGCACATTTTAATGCATCTATGTAGAGTGCATTCGAGAAATAGACAAAAACACGTTGTGTGTATCATCACATTTGATGATTATTTAAGTCTATAAATGCACGCACATACACAACAAGCATCCATGCCGTGCATCATTAATGCATCTAAAATACAATGACTGCAATAAAAGAAAACATACTGAACATCTGTGGATCTTTACTGGATGATGAAATTAAATAAATAACGGCTCTAACACCATGGTCTGGTAGGCACATTCACAACAAATGACAAGCCAAGGCAGCTTTGACATGAATAGCCTGAATGATCATTAATGCCATACTAATTATTTAAATAAAACTATTACTGATCAGACAAACATTGCACTACATATTCAAAAGTAAAAAAAAAAAGGTTTTCTTACATTAGAATCATTACTTGTGTGCATAAAGCCCTAAGAACCAAAAGTAACTAAACAAGTGTGCTATTTCATCATCACAGGAGTGGGCTCGGATTGGCTGCCGTTCACTCCGTGAATTTTCCACATTGCTGGGGTTGCAGATGGCGCTGTTACCTGGATGTATTGTGTGCCGAGCTGAAACAACATGGACGCCTCAAGCTCCTGGAGCACCTGAGCCACTTTCCAAGCACCGCAGTCCCTAATGAGCGCTCCACCATCACCTCAAGCTAAAGAGCGGCAATCATGAGAAAACAACAAATGGGCAGAGGAGGCTCGGGTCATTAACGCTTCAGTAAATCGTGGTGTTGTTGAGTTCCACATCAGGAATGACATGATGACTTGGTGAAGGCGGACAACATACAAATCGAATTACTTTAGAAGTACTTTGGAAGTATGACTTGATGTGGTGGTTGCATCTCATGATCACGTCTTTGATGTAAATACAATCTTCTAAACAACAGATTTGTTTTCACATGCTGTCTATTCAATAGCAAACACTGTTGTTATGCTTTCCACCCCACATCATATTACATGAACTCTATTAAAGCAGTCACATGTTCATCTTCAGTTCATTTAGTTTTATTCTGGTCAGGGCCGTGGTGACTCCTAGGGAGTAACTGCAAGGTAGAAAAAACAGAAGATCTGGAGAAAACTCATACAGACACAGGAAAACTCAAAGAAAAAGGCTCAAACCCAGGTGCAGGGAACTGCGCTGCACCTGCTGTCCCTCCGTTCTTAAAACACATTCCGTCTGTGTTCCATAAGCTCTGAACGTCAGATCTGTGTCTCTTCTGGATTATAAGCTGAGGTCTGGAACAGGTTTCGTGTTGAGCAGGTGGAACGTGAGCGCTCGTTTCAGGTTCATCTTTCCAAAATGCATTAATTATTTCTCCTGTTACCTGGTACTCATTTTCTAAAGAGGTACTTGTCATACACACCTGCTGGCATTGTTGTCCCGTCCCCGGGGAGTCTGGGTGTGTGTTATACATGCTGTGTCTTTGTGATAGCAATCACACTCGTGTTGGCAGACTAAACACTTCAGTGTTAATGCGCAGGTGCTACTAACACCTTGAACCTGTGTATAGGCATGGGCTTTTAACCCAGACGCCTTGGCCTGGAGCTGTCCACGCTCCCTAGGGCTTACTAATACTATCACAAAGGTTTTTGGATCCTGTATGATTTTAACGTGAAACCATGTTCCATACGCAAATAACAAACAGTACGACATCGCAGAGAAAAGACGACATGTAAAGAACTTGGCAGATATGAGTCAATATTAAGGTTTCACAAGCATTTCGGGTCTGATAAATAGAGACAATGTCTCTTTAAATGCTCTGTGTATACAGAAAAAATACTGGAAGATAAGGGCAGCAGCTACTCTAAACAATACGATGAGAAAATAAATGACAATTAGAATTAGACTCTTTTTCGGGTAGTGTGTACTAAAATGGTTGCCTAAATAAGAACATCACACCAGTTCAGATCACAATAGATGTCCAAAAACCAGCAAATGCCTCTAGTGCCCTGCCATGGATTGGCACCCTGTCCAGGGTGTTCCTGTCTTGCATCCAAGCAGTTAATGAAAATGAAATAGAAGTGAAAAAAATGCTGCTAGTATTTGCCTTTTTAGCTATAATAATAATAGTAATAATAATATTAGCTCAAGATCACGGCACGGTGGCTAAGTGGGTAGCACTGTCGCCTCACAGCAAGAAGGTCCTGGGTTAGGAAGGGCATCCGGTGTAAAAATTGTGCCAAATCAATGCGGATCATGATCCGCCGAGAGCCGACCCCGCAACCGAACGGGACAAAGGCAGAGGAACAAAACAAAACAAAAAAATATTAGCCCAAGATCACATTTTTAGTGTGTAAGAGCGATCGGCTGTGATGAACACCTAATACGAGAGCAGTCGAAAGAAAAAGACAGATATTTAAATTTCTAATTAACAAAAATCTGTAGCATTATTTGGCTGTTTTGTTTGATCATTTGCCCAGAGCTTTGTTTTGACTGCTGATGTGTAAAATGAACAGGCTGCAGAGCAGAAACGTAGGAAGAGAAATGTCAAGTAAATGTTGTTACATAATGATGATGATGATGATTATTTTTATTGTGTGTATTTCTTTTGGATGACAAACCGCCCCTATAACAAAGTAAGCATTTGCTTTAATCCCTGTTAGCACAGAAGCTTTACAGATTTCAGATTTTATTTTAAGCTTATTAGGAATTACCATACTGAAACAGAACCAGACTTGGGGCCTCACTGTTAGCAGTTTTGTCAGTTATCTGCTACAAACCTCTCCATGGTGCATGATAAACCAGATTGGTAAAAAGTGCATAGTTTCTTTTGCAAATAAAGTTAATTAATCTGCTTCTCTTACTGTATTACATTCACTTTTTTAGTATCGATGTAATTTGCAGAAGCTAAAAAAAGTCAAATAAACAAATGTAAAAAAAGAAAAACAACTTTCAGAGTCCACAGGAATTCTAATCCAGTTATTGTTTCCTTCTCATGAGTTCATTCAAACACCCGGTGGCGTGGATAATAATTCATAACCGCCGGCCCATTTTCCACGTTCCGCTGTCCATCCCCCCCCCCTCCATCGGGACAGAATAAATGGCTTTCATTCACAAGAACGGTTCCAGCTGAAATATTAAACAACACCTTCGGATATGTTGAGACGTTTGTGGGTAATTATTCATCGCTTTATTCTTTCACATCCCACACACAAGATATGAAAGTTTCTGAGGGTTTAGTATAAATAGAATAAAGTGGTTACTAAAACATACACTATAAGGGCAAAAGTATTTGGACACCTGACCATGAGCTTGTTGGAGTAACATCTTGAGCCAAACTGTACTAACTAGTCAACTAGTCCAGGACAACTCTAGTTAAATCTATCCCACCGTTCCTGCACAGATGTTCTCCTGTATGCAGAAGGCCATCGTGCATTTAATTCACGCCGACAGTGAGATCAGAGAGAGACGGGTCGCTCTAATCGCCGTCATCTCTCCTTTGTTTCAATAACGGCTTAATTACATCTGAAACCTGAACGGTGGCAGTGAGAATGGGATGAGATAAGTGTGTGTGTGGCAGATGGCTGAGTGGCTACACCCTACACTGCTCCAAATAGTTCATGAAGAGTGTGTGTGTGTGTAACAGATGGTTAAAGGTGTGTTTAATATTCACACGGTGAAAGGCCGAGTCATTGCTACACATGGTTCAGTTCACACTGAGAGACAAGGTTCCAAACACACACACACACACACACACACACACACACACACACACCTAGACAGGCTTTACCAGGTGAGACCTGGTGCCTGAAAGGACATCTCCTACTTTCACCTCCACACACACACACACACATTTTCCAAACTGTTGTGTGGATGGTGCAGAATCCGATTTCACACATCAAACCAGAACGATGGAAGCGGCGCCGCGGATCAAACAGCGCGGCTCTCCGTGGTTCTGTCAGCTCCCCCCACAGTAGAAGACACGAACTGCTAAATACACTCCTCCTGCATCACAATGAGAGACAGCACTGTATTACACAGCACAAAGCTGCACTATGTGGCTTTATTTCCACCAGGAAACGTCCCTACTTATACCCACCACCGCTGTACCATGTGTGGGCCTGTCACAACATACATCACTGCAGTTCATCAAGCTAACGGTGATTATTGGAGATGAGCACAGAGATGAACAATTTCGGTGTGACCTTGGATTTACACCCTATCTCCAGAAGCATCCAGAAGTCATGAATTTTTATCTGAGTGCATCCACAAGAGGCAGAGTGACCGCTGGTCATGCTAAGTGCAACACAAGCAACTAGAAATAGCCCAGCTGACTTTTACTTCAATAATCAGCAAATAATAAGCAGCAGTAAAATAGGTTATTTATTTATTTATGAGGATTTTACCGTCATGTTTTACGTCATGTGGTTACATTCATGACAGGAACGGTAGTTACTCATTACACAAGATTCATCAGTTCAAGTTTAATATCAAACACAGTCATGGACAATTTTATATCTCCAATTCACCTCACCTGCACGTCTTTGTACTGTAGAAGGAAACCGGAGCATCCGGGGTAAACCCACGCAGACACGGGGAGAACATGCAAACTCCACACAGAAAGGACCCGGACCGCCCCACCTGGGGATCGAACCCAGGACCTTCTTGCTGTGAGGTGACACTGCTACCCACTTAGTCAAGTCAACTTTACTTAGCCATTTTCTTTTTTTTAAATAATAATAATACAAGTAAACTTTGTATTTTTTATCAAATACATGTTATTTTTGACTAATCAGCAAATAAATTACACTAAGGTGAATATAAGACCACACACTCATTCTGCACACTAGGTGCTTCACGTACAATCACTGGTTAATGCCTCGTTCCAGTATAAAAATAACTGGTTTTGTCTGATTTCTTTGTTTGTAATTCTAATGCAGAAGTCACTGAAAGATATAATCACATGCTAAAATATGCACTCATTTTGTAAAATGCAGAAAGAAAAATCCCATCGTTATTAGTTCTGAATTCATTTATTAGACAATTACAACGTCAAGTCTCATGTCGCTTTTCCATTTAATAAATGCACTAGAACTAAAAGACAATTGAGTTATGGTGAACACGAGATTCTGCTGGAACTGTTATTTCAGTCAGACTTGGTATTTTTTTTATATATGACTATGCTTCTGCAGTGGTGGGCAGGACTTTCACATATAAGGTCTTTGTGTTCAGGTTCTTCACAGAGGTTTCAGTCAGAAGTTCTGAAATAAAAAAAAATAATGCTTTAATACGATGTAATCACAGAAGCAAACTAAAACCAACGGTCATGTAGCAGGAAATAATTTAATATTATAAAACAGCTTTTAAAAAACTTGGACAACTGATTAATCTGATAGTGTAACATATGATGTATGTGTACAGAGTCCATGCTTCAAATCTGAACCAACGGCTCTGCCTTTATTAGGTATTCAGAGATTTTCAGGGAGATTTGCAGAATTACAAGAACATCAAGTATTAAAACATTTATATCCAATGTCTTAGTATTACTGATTTAATTTCTAGTTTTATACTGCTGCTTTAACATGGCAACCATTAAAACCATTAGTTACAACATCTCATTCCTCAATTCCTACGACTGACCGAGTGTAAACAGCCCCTATTTAGAATGATCTGAAGCCATTTCACACCTGCTCAGTGTATTTTTTTTTTTTAAGATTGGCAATATTTCCAATGTAAAGTTTGTCCACTGACTCAATCATGACAGCATCATGCTTTAGGTTTAAGTGTCATGAGAGGCTAATAGCTGCCGATCCAGCATCGCACAAACTGCATGTATAAATCCTGACTTGCACAGAATCATCAGCTGGAAATAAGACTGAACGTTTTCTATCTCCGAGAGGACGAGGACGGTACAGTATTTATCTTCATGTCAGCCTGACAGGCCGAGTGGAGCAGCCTTGGGGAAGTGACCCACTTTTACAGAGACCAGAAAATAAACACACACTTCATCATCACACTGGCACGGACTAAAACCACCTCCTGTTTCTGCTCCGCTTTACAGAGCCCAGACTCTGATATTAAAAAGAAAATTAAATAGAAGTTATTATATAAGACGTGTTCATGTAAGAACCTACTTTTTTAATTCTATATTATAGATACATCTATTTTAGTGTTATTCATATAGTTTTATTTTAGAGATAAACTACTTGATTGATAATATTTCAAATTATTTAAAAAAATTAAAAAAGGTTTGAAATGTAAAAATAAAATACATAAAATTTGAAGCAGGAAAGTAAAACTATAAAATACAGCAAATAAATGTAAATGAAATTATTTTATTTATGAATTTTAACTAGTGTTAAGCTTGCAATTGGAAACACAAATATAAATAAAATGTTAAACAATTAAAAGGATTTTTATTCAGGACTGTATTTAATACACCGTAACGTTTGGCTGAAGAAAATATACGTTCTGTTCATGCTAGGACAAAAACGTCCTCTAATAATATTTAACAGACTTAAAAAGCCAAATGTAAGACGACAGTGGGATCCCGGCTTGGCGTGGCAGAAAACAAACAGCGGCGAGAGTCTGACAGTAATCAGAAGCTCATGGAGTAATAATCAGATCCGTACCCGGGAGACACGGTGCAGTTCAGCAGATTAGACAGAAAATCCCTCTCAATATTTATACATTAGAGGACATTATGCACACTCGGCTCTCGCGTCCATCTAATCATTAATATAAACAGCAGCCGAGAACAGCAAGGTCACTCGCTACTGCCCTTCAACTCGGACTTTACTCTGACTTAGCACGACTGGACATGCTGCAAGTTTCGCATAATTATCCGCGTATATAATTAATACAAATTACTGACCTCAAACAGATACAAATTCACTATGTAAAACAATAATAGTTTAGTTAAGTTATAACTCCACTAAATTCCCTCTCGTTTCAATTGACGTTGATCAGCACAGACACGTTTGATGACCGATGGCTGCAGTTTTGGTTTTGTACTGGAGCTACGAGGCTCGGTAACAAACATGTAATAAAGGTCTCATCTAAAATGCTTGGAGATCCATCAAGCCAGTCATCTAACCATAACAATCTGGTCCTGATCAAAGTCTTTGAGTATCTTGAAAAGCGCTATATAAATAAAATGTATTATTATTATTATTATTAAAGTTCCTCAGGTCTTTAAGCTGATCAGATCTTCTGGATTCAACACATGAACTATAAGGAACCTTAATCAGCCTCTCATGCAGCATTGGTACCAAACAGGAAACAAATCAGGGGGTTTGGTCCTAATGTTTAATACTGTTAAAAAAAAAACCTAACAAACTAATACGAAGACGTAATAATATAAAACTCATCATTTCGATTTTGACAGAGAACTTGTGTTCCAATCAACCAATCCCAGAAAAAAGGAATTGTTTCAAATCTGAAATCCACAAAATACCATGACAGACATGTTCCATACACGTGTATATAATATAAATATAATAATAAGATCATGTAAATACTCTAAAGTGGCTTTAGGTTTTCCTCGCTCACATCTATTTTCACAAGACATCCTGCCAGTCAGACAGAAACAGAGAAGCGTGTAGCAGAAATAGAATTTACAGAGGTGGAGGAAAGAACAGCAGCAGCATCAAAGCTGTGAGGACGCAGGGAAGAAAACACCAAACTGGAGCCGTGCTGCACCAACACTGTCTGATTTACCTTCAGTAAGATCCTGGTCTGTGTAGAGTTTGAGTCTCCTTCCTCTGAGCCCGAACACTTTAGCAGCTTCAGCGATGAGGGCGGCGTGCTGGAGGCCGTTCTGACCCGCCGGGTTGGCGAGCAGCAGCATCCCGACGTCACCCGTCTGGCACTCTGAGAGGAAGAGAGGAAACGCCAGGGTTCGATCTCAATCAGTTCAATTCAAATCTCAGAGCAGTATCTACATTTGAATTTAAATATGTCCATAAGTATGTGGACACCTGAACAAGACCTAGTGGGACATTCAACAAAGTAATTGGCTATGATGAGCTTGAAAGACATATGAGAAAAATAAATTAATGAATTGTTTAATTTCTAAGAGTTTTACAGGTTTAAATTGTATGAAGAACAATAAACTTTAATAAAAAGGACAAAAAACGTTTGATTTTCATTTGCTTTTTAGTACTAATATATATTTTCCAAAGATTTGGTTGTTTTTCTGATTATATGACGTAATGAAAACAAAAATATTGTATTGAACTGTATGTAAAACAGAAGCCCGTTCACTGTGTTTGTAACAGTCAGTAACAGCATGACGGATGATAAAAGGAGGACGGAGGAGGGCGGACGTGTACCTGCAGGAGGGGTGTTGATTAGTTGCAGATTGATGTAGGGACACAGCAGAGAGTCGGAGCCGGTCGATTCTGGAGGACGAGCGCCGGACGTCACACACAGAGTTTTCCCGCTCAGAGCCAGGAGATCAGCGCCGCTCTTCAGCTCTTCAGAAAAGCACAACACACACACACACACACACACACACACACACACACGCGCACGCACGCACACACACACACACGCCATCGTTCTGTCATCGTTATTTACACTCACATTTAATGACCTGGCCTGTGATGAGCAGTTTTAAACCAGCAGTGTGTCATTTATCAGTAGGACGGCTTAAAACCTGAGAGAAACTAACCAACTAACCCGGCTACTAACCTAACTACTAACTCAATTTACATAATCACTCTGCTTTCTCTGTCAAGTTCCTATAGCACAGCGCTGTTCCTATCCTAAAACTGTACTGTAACCATGGTAACATTGTAATTCCCACACTCAATTTTACTGTAACCATGGTGACACAGTTCCCAAACTCGTTCTACAGTAACCATGGTTACACAATACCATCAACTCTACTGTAACCGTGGTAACACTGTAGTTCCTATAGAGTCGCGCTGTTCCTATCCTAAAACTGTACTGTAACCATGGTAACACAGTTCCCATACTAAACTCTACTGTATCCATGGTAACACAGGTCCCACCCTCAATGTCATGTAGCCATGGTACCACTGTTCCCATCCTCAACCTAACTGTAACCTTGGCAGCCCAAGTTCCCACCCTCATTCTACAGTAACCATGGCAACACAGTTCCCATCCTCAATTGTGCAGTAACCATGGTAATACAGTTCCCATACTCAACTCTACTGTAACCATGGTACCACTGTAGTTCCTATACTCAACTCTACTGTAACCATGGTAACACAGTTCCCACTCGCAACTCTACTGTAACCATGGTAACACAGTTCCCATACTAAACTCTACTGTAACCATGGTAACACAGTTTCCACCCTCAATGTCATGTAGCCATGGTACCACTGTTCCCATCCTCAACTTTACTCTACTGTAACCATGGCACTACTGTTTCCACCCTCATTTTTACTGTAACCATGGTACCCAAGTTCCCACCCTCATTCTACAATAACCATGGTACTACTGTAGTTCCCACCCTCATTTTATTGTAACCATGGTACTGCAGTTCCATTCCGCAACTCTACTGTAACCACGGTACCATAGTTCAACTGCAGTTCTTGTTTCCAACACCACCGTAACCATACCTACTGCCAGAACGCAGCTGCCACACAGCCACAATCCATCCAGGCAGAGTGCCCACACTCGATGCCCCAAACAATTCAGAACGCAGTACACATGAGTGGTGGTTTGGTTTCGGATGTAAACTATCACTGAACAATGAATTATCAAGGTGCACCACTCATTAAAAATCTATTTCCCTTTTGGTAGTACTGTATTATCCTCAGGCAGAACTGAAGTATGACAAGATTCTCCACGCTGAATATCATGGAACATATTCAACAATAATTAGCACATTCCCGACTCCTAATTTAGCAGTAATGGACGTTCATGGAGCTCATCAGCTGGAGCGTTTCTCAGCGCCGCTCCTAATCTTTCCACGCTTTTCTCAGTAATGACTCCATTGTGTCGCCATCGTCGTGGCGTCCCATCTGTCGGCCCGGCAGCGGCCCTCCTGCTTCATTTTAATCAATCGTTTTATCTTCTATAGGCAAAACAGCACCATGATTAATGACCATCTTCAGTAGCCATCAACAGATCAGCCGTCAGTACATGATTTATGCACGTATTATTTTAAAAACACACAGATTATAAGAGAGGGGTTACGATGCATCGTCTGTCACGCTTTCAGATTCATTTAGAAGCACCTGGACTACTTTACCTTTACATTACTCTGGTGTGGTTTACTAATACAGTACATGTCCACTAAAACAGTACTCGGTTACGTATAGTGCGAGTGGTTCTGATCTTTCCTAATCACGGTGCGCTGTTGTCCCTGTGGCTCTCTATTTTTTGGAAGGTAGAGCTGTGACAGATTGGAGCTCCTGTGTCTTCTAAGACCTCACGTCCCCTTATCACACACACACACACACACGCACGCACGCACGCATGCACAGACTCTACTCAGTGGAGCAGAAGCTTACCAGCAGACACCAGTCTGCAGGCCAACTGAGTAACTGGAGCGTAAACCACATATTACACCTAACAAACGGTACAAAAGGTAAAGAATGGGCATACAATGACAGCCTTTAATGCCCTGGGAAGGCTTTCGACAGGAATCATGAGTGTGCCTGTGGGAATGTAAGCCTATTCAGTCAAAAGTTGAACAAGAAGGCCTTGCGATCTCTGTTCCAAATCATCCCAGTGTTCTGTAACCCATTTATTCACTCATTTACATTACAATCACATTTGTGACTAAAGCGACTCACAATTATGACTGAATACAATGCAATAGAAGCTTGAGGGCCTTGCTCAGGGGTCCAGTAGTGGCAACATTAGCAGTGGTGGGGCTTAAACCAGCAACCTTCTCATTTCTAGTCCAGTACCGTAATCACTGACCAATACCCCCACCCACCCACTGTCACACCGACACCTAATGACCGTTTTATACCCACACAATCGATACCCACTCAACCACAGTCACGCCAACACTGAGTGTGTGAGTCCGCCTCTAGTGTGTGTGTGTGCTCACACCCCCTCTCACCTGCTGCCCCATTAAACACGGTCAAAGCTGAAGCGTCGAGTTTAAAAATGCTGCGGCAAACCATCTTCAGCTTCTCCACGGTCAGTGTGTTATCTCCCTTCGGATTCTCCAGCAGAACCACGCCTTCTGGAAATAAACACACGTGTTGGCCTCATAATATAGAAAATAATATACACAGAGCTGAGATGTGTGTGTGTTGATTTCTTTATCAGATACAAATACAAAACAGTTAAAGAACCACCATTTTTACCTTGCTGTTTGACCCTGAGGTTGACGTAAGCGCACGAAGGGCCGTCGAGGGGCGCTCTGGAAGCCCACGCCCCCTTAACGATGGTCAGATCCAGATCGGAACCCTTCAACTACACCCAAACATCACAGAAAACACTCTGTGATGTGATCGGAATCATGAACATACACACTGGAAGCTGTGGTTTTCAGGCAGGCAGGCAGGCAGACGCTCACCTGAGTTTTCTCCTGGACGATCACGCTGGCGTTTTGGGGAACGGGGTACGGTTTCAGTGGGGCCTTTGTAGTGGCTAAGATGAAGTCCGTGTGAGCTTGGACGACTTTGTGGAGGTAATCACCAGCAGGTTCAGAGCTGTAATACACGGTGATCTCATCCGATGGCACCAGATGACCCTTAATAAGAAAAAAGAAGAGATGGAACCCATTACTTCAGCTATACTGGTTTCCATCAGCCTTCTAACATCGGAAAGGTCAGCAGATCTGAAGTATGTGGACACACAACCATGGGCATAAGTCTAGTGTTGGCCCCCACAAAGCCTACTCTGTTTTGGGAAGGCTTTCCACAACGTTCTGGAGTGTGTCTGTAGGAATTTGTGCCCTTGAGATTCAGTACGAGCATCTGTGAGGTCACGCAGTGCTGAACAAAAATGTTTGGCCCCCAATTGATGTTCAGATTTCTTCGTCTTGAGGTCAGGGCTTTTTTTTCTCCCCATTTTCCTCCCAATTTAGCGCAGTCATTTTGTCTTCCGCTGCTGAGGGATACCCGATTGCATTCAAGGAGAGCATGTTGCTGCCCACGTCTCTTCCGACACGTGCACAGCCCTCCTCGTCTCACCCCTGCATTCTGCACAGGCGTCTCTTCCGCCAATCAGGATCCTTACACAGTGTATGAAGATCCCACTCACACATAGTCCGGTCATCCCGCCCTAGCAGATACAATAAGTATACAATTAGTATCTGCTGCGGACACTGCCAATTATGTCCGCTATGCTGAGTTTCGAACCGAGGAGTTAAGAATCTCGGCGCTGGTGTGCTCGCGGAATATCTCGCTGCGCCACCTTGGGTCAAGGCTTTTTTTTTTTTTTTATATCTTTTCTTTATGCTTTTTCTCCCTTTTAGAGCGTCCAATTGGCCGATTACGTCACGCTTCCTCTCCACCAATGCCGATCCCCGCTCTGATTGAGGAGAACGAAGCTAACTCACGCCCCCTCCGACACGTGGGCAGCAGCCGTATGCATCTTATCACCTACGCTTTGACGAGTGCAGTGCAGCTCAGCGTCGTGTACGGAGAGACACACCCTGAGAGCACTCTTTTCTCATCTCTGTGCAGGCGCCATCGATCAGCCAGCAGAGGTCGTAACTGCACCAGTCATGGGAGAGAGACGCCATCCGGCTTAGTCCCGCCCATATCTGAACAACAGGCCAATCGTTGTTCACGTGGCTGCTCAGCCTTAGCCGGCAGGCAGAGCTGAGATTCGATACGATGTATTCGAGATCCCAGCTCTGGTTCCAGCGTGCGTTTTTACCGCCGCGCCACCTGAGCGGCCAGGGGCAAGGCTTTTTTTAACAACGAACTCATTATTAACCCTGAAGGTGAGATCAGAACCCGGCCTGAAGGATGCGGCGTAGTTTGGATCTGGGTTCCGTAGCCTCAGCGCAGCGAACGCAGCTTTTCGTTTCCTTGAGCGCTCGACCCCCCACCAGCCAGCAGTTCCTTTAAGGAAAGGATAACAGAACCTCTAATTCCCTCCCATGGAAAATTCCTCGAGTTTCAATAAGAGAGGAATTCGGAGTTGGAGGGCAGCCAGCTACCCCGAACAACCCCCCCCCCACACACACACACACACACACATACACAGATGCACGCACACACACACGCACACTTTCACATGTACAGAACATACATGTACACACACACACACACACGCAGGGTCACGGTCTGGAATGGAAAAACATTTGTTTATAAGCCTAATGAGGTTTAAAAGAGGGAGAAGGAAATCCGTCTTACTTTCCTGATTTCCACGGCACATCAAACAGCGGCGACGTCGCCGAGCGAGCGCGGAGTAATTAAGCTCATTAAAGCCGCTCTGCTCTGCTCTGCGAAGCAAACTGGTAATTCTGCAGTGGAAAAACTTTTCTCTCTTTCTTTTTTTAAGACAGCAGTGCGCTGAGCCTGGGAAAAGCACACGAGCCGCCCCCATGAGGGGGAAAAAAGCCAAACAGACGTTCTGTGGCCAGATGGATGAACGGCAGACAGACAGAGATGAGCTCAGACAGCCCAAACTCTCACAACAGTCTCGGGATCCGCGATCAACAATTATGACGGTTTTCCGAAAAAAATGAGGAGGTTAAGCTCGCAGATTAAACAAAAATATCGTGGGTACCCTTGGTTACCTTCTTGCGCAGTTTCTGGATGCGGTTGATGACTTCTCGAGCCACGCCTTCATCCACCATGGACTGATCGGGGGTGATGTCCAACAGCACCAGCACCTACAGAAACACCAACCACACACAAATCAATGAATACCTCATTTAATGCCAACTCGTACTTATAACTCCACATCAAAAAGCCTAAAGAATTAAGATCCTGGCAGATTTGGGTGAATTGGCAGGTCAATTGAAGGCCCTCAGTACCAAAAACGGCCACATTTAACATTATAAATGAATAAAATGCAGTCAAAAGTCTTTTTTTAGTGGGTTAATGCCAACGGTGAATTCATTTTCACACTGGCACCCCCACAAGCCCTGCGCCCTGAACGCCTGGCACCTCGTACTTACTTACAAGGTGATTGAAAACGTCGGATTATTTACTTTCTGTAGCATTAGCATTCGATTGCGCTCAGATGGCACGGCAATCGAATGCACTTGCACGCCACAGAGGAGGAGGCGCTTTGCAGACAAAGCTGGCGTGTCCGAGGGAGGGAGGGCACGAAAATCAGTTCTAAAAAGAGCACGGCGTGTTTCCCTGACTCTCTGATAGATCTTGGTGAATAAAAGAATCGCGGATGATCGTTTTGAGGCGTTACCTGTCCATCTGAATGAGCTTCGTACTGCGTGGCCATGTCTGACGTCTGGTCGAAGGTGTACATCAGACGCAAATCCTCCTCACGCAGCTCGTGTCCGTCCACCACGATGGTACCTGGGGAAAAAACAGTGAAGGTCTTTTAGCTTTCAGTGTGTAAGATTGAAGGCTTAGTGAAGGAGGACACATCCCCTGTACCTGTTAGGCTTAGTGAAGGAGGCGTGTCCCCTGTACCTGTTAGGCTTAGTGAAGGAGGACACATCCCCTGTACCTGTTAGGCTTAGTGAAGGAGGACACATCCCCTGTACCTGTTAGGCTTAGTGAAGGAGGACACATCCCCTGTACCTGTTAGGCTTAGTGAAGGAGGACACATCCCCTGTACCTGTTAGGCTTAGTGAAGGAGGACACATCCCCTGTACCTGTTAGGCTTATTGAAGGAGGCGTGTCCCCTGTACCTGTTAGGCTTAGTGAAGGAGGACACATCCCCTGTACCTGTTAGGCTTAGTGAAGGAGGACACATCCCCTGTACCTGTTAGGCTTAGTGAAGGAGGCGTGTCCCCTGTACCTGTTAGGTGTTTTTTTTAACTTGCTTGTGAAGTGCACACTGCTTCTGTGTGTGTTTAGCATATACCTGATTTCTGGAAGGCCTCCAGCTCCTCGCTCTTCAGCTCCTTGATGGCCGCCGTGATGGCCTTGAACACACCCTTCAGCCTCTTCCCCAGGACCATGTGGTCGGGCTCCGCCCTCAGGCGGATGCCGTACTTATCTTTGTCGGTGGACAGGGTGAGCTGGCGCACGTTCAGCTCCTGCATGATGACAGACGGCACGGTTCGGTGCATTAACATGCGGCAGGTGGACTGAGAGCACGGACGTTCTATGCTGCATCATGATAAATCGTCCTGGGCCTCGAGTGCGTTCAATTATCGATCGTGGTTTAACAATACATCACTGGAACGCGTCCCCGGCGCAGGAGGGTTTAGCTGACGCAGCAGAGCGAGTCTTCAAATGTATAAACAATAAAATGTTCGCATTTAACGCATCAGGTCAATATCAGTCCGAATGGGAACGCTGTATAGCATTAACATGAGAATGTATATCACATATACTGGCTGCACTGTGCTGTATGCAAATGCAATTCAGTTTAATCAAAGCCACATATTTGGGAGTGATTACAGTTGAGCAACTGAGGTTTAGGTGCCCAACAGTGACAAATTGGCAATGGTGGGGCTTGAACTGGCAACCTTCCGATTACTAGTCCAGTACCTTAAGCGCAGAGCTACAGCTGCATCATAAATGTCTTACTTTTAAATGACATCTATGGCATTTAGCAAATCCAATTGGGAGTTAATTGAGAATAAAAGAAAATTTGGCAGTGGTGGGGCTTGAACCAGCAACCTTCTAATCATTAGCCTAGTACCTTAAACACTATGCTACCAAAAACCAACAGTCTTTCCATTATCTACATATTATAAAAAAGAAAACTTATTTAAAGTCTGGAGAATCAGTTTTTGGATCTGTTTGAATTGTATGTGCCAATCTATGCCTCCTGTAGGTGGCGCTCAAAATCATGACACAAGGCAAAACACCTACGCCAAGTGGCAGTTTAAAGAAGCCGATCCAAACCTGCCTGAGCACAGACGAGTTAAATCCAGGTTCCTACGATCCAAGGAAAATCCGTTCCTCGATTTCATGTCAATATAAACCTCTCGAACGTCACGTCAAACTGGCGATGCGACTCGCGCCCCTGTACGCAATCTGTGCGGCCTGGAAAAGCCAAGAGCGCCGCGTGAGAGCGGTTTTGGGAAGCTGAGAGTCTGAAAAAGGTCACATCTGCATATCAGCGGTAGCGAGAAGCTCCTGGCATCAATAACATCCAGCAGTTGCACACACTGGCACGGTTCCTTCATTCCTGCTGTGGCCTGTGCCAACCGACCCCGAAACGAATGCAAGAGCCGCTCGCTTGTCCGTTCATGCAGTTTGCTTAGTAAATTTAAACCCGGCGAGTACCAATCTGTATTTATTCAGTTACACGTCTGTCCACAGATTTCTGATCCGTGTGCTGAAGCAGGCCAAGTGCTCAAAATACACACAGACGAGCCAAAACATTAGGACCACCTGCCAAAGACATCTGAAGAGGCGCTGTGATATCTGGTACCAGGACGCTACCTCCTACAGAGCACCCTGGTGCCATCACTTCCTCAGGTAAACGATGCACAAGTGCCCTGCCGTCCACTTCATCTTGAAGAAAACTCGATTCTGATTAGTAGAGCTTCTTCCGATGTCCAGTTCCGACGCCTGTGTGCCCTCTGTAGGTGCTTTTGACAAAGAACAGGAGTTGCATGGGCACTCGGACTGGCACAGAGGGGTTTGATGCCCAGTGTTTAAATAATGGTTTGGTCTATACAAGACACCATCAATGAGTCTTGGCTGCCCAACAACCTGTCAGCGGTACACAGCTTGTTCCTTAATGGACCTCTGCCTTCTACTCTTTCAAGGATTGTTTAACTCAGTTGTCCATCCACAATAACCGGGTCAATGTTAAAGTCCCTCAGGTCTTTAATGCACATTCATCAGCCCTACACCTAACAGGTCCCTCACCCTCACATGCACCAGCTACCAACCAAGCATCACCAGGCACATATTTAAGGGTGTTGCTGATTTTTATTGGCTGACCAGTGTGTGTAGAGATGTGTTACCTCCAGGATGTATTTCTGCAGGGACTGAATGTCCTGAAGAGCCTCTTGGTCCTGATGGATGACCACCACCTCCCTGAGGGGATACTGAAAACATACCGCCATATCAAACCTCCTCCGTAACATCCAAAACCATAACAAAACTACAAAAGGTCAAAGGTTTCGGGACTGAAAATATGAAAGATACAGCAAAACGATGGTAAATGTGGTGGGTGGCGGGGTAACGAGCTTTAAAAGATCATGTACATTTGGTCCATAGCCTGTTAACGATCATCAGTGATTAGGGTTAGGATCCGCTAGCACACCGGTACTCTGCACTGCTACCGGGAGGCTGGGCGCCCACTAGCGGGCATAACTGGCAATGCCTGCAGCAGACAGAATCGTCCGACCCGTGGGGTCTTCAATGCTGTTCAAGGGCTCTGGTTAGTAGCCCGAGGTGCCTGTACAGGAAATGGAGGAGGCCGGAGATCAGGGCGTGGAACAGTGGTCGCCAGCTGAGGTTTACCTCTACACCACAGGAAAAAAGCCGCCTGTAGTGTTTTTTTAGGCCCAAACCTTAATTGAGCTCAAAGGAAGTCTTTAAACCTACGTGCATGTAAAGCTCGCTCTACTGTGTACAGTGTCCTGTGTTCAGCAGCTTCCAACTCACAGAATAAATCTGACTATATAATAAACAATCTGTTTAGCATGAGGTGACAGTTTAATGACCGTGCACTGTTTAATGACCAAACTGGCCCTAATTATATGGGCAAGGAAAATAAGTAATGACCCTCATACGCCCGTATGCACGTGTGTGTAAGTACATGCCGCACTATAAGCATTTAAAACAGGGACCCACCTTAACGGGCAGCGTTTTCCGGTCGCGGATCACTCGGCCCAGCTCGATGACCGACTGCATGTGGGACACGGCGTTCTCGATACGCTTGTCGATCAGCGACTCCCTGGAAGTCCAGAAAAGCTCGGTTGTGGTTTATAGATCTCAGAGACATTAAAGAAAGCTGCTTAATAAACCCCGCCCACGTTTGATTGACAGGCAGCAAGGTTAATGACAAACCAGTAGACATCCCCCCCCAACCACCACCACCAGTAGGAGAAACCGGCAGACCCTACTGGACCAGCCCTAATTCTAATAAACATACATACACTATTTGGACAACAGTATTTAGACATCGCTTCTAATTATAGAATCCGTGTGTTTCAGCCACAACAGTTGCAGCAGTTTAGGGAAGGTCCTCTCCTGTCCCAGCTTGAGCAAGCAAATACTGTCATCTTTTGACTAAATGGGCACAAATTCCTGCAGGCATACTTCCGGCCAAAAGTATGCAGACGACTAATCATAAGCTTCTTGGGACATAACGTTCCAAAACCATGTGTGACCACATTAGGCTTTCTACAAGCTCAGCGTAGACGTTTAAAGAGTTTGGCATGTTCTCCCACATCCTCACAGGCTTTTTTCTGGTGACTTCGGTTTTCTCATACCTCCCATAACACGTGCGGATGGAGTGAGTGAGCGAAGGCGGTGTGCGACGCCCTGCGGTGGATTGGTAGGGTGTTTTTGCCTTGCGTTCAGCGTATCTGTGTAGGCCCTGTGACCACCACGGCCCTGATCAGGATGAATCAGTTACTAAAGCTACATTTATGTGGTAGGTGAAGCTGATAAAACATAAACTCAGTAACTACTGATGCACTGTAATACGGAAAAACTAAAATGAATAAAATAACGCAGCAGTTGCCGCTCAGGTGGCGCAGCGGTGAAGTACGCTAGCGCACCAGAGTCGGGTTTCTAGATGCATCGTATCGAAACTCGGCTCTGCCTTTCCGACCGGGTTGGGCGGCAGTATGAACAACGTTTGGCTGTTGTTCAGGGTTAGGGGTAGAGTCGGAGCGTGGGTCCTCATAACTGGTACGACCGCGGCCCCTGCTGGTTGACTGACGGCGCATGCACAGGGCTGAGGAATAACGTTGACGGGGGTGTGACCCTCCGTGCGCAGTGTCTCTCTGTGTATGAACTCGGCTCGTGCGGGTGAAAAATGCAGGCTGTACTGACTGCGTGCCGGAGGGGGCGCAAGTCAGTTGAGTGGCGTCCTCAGTCAGCGGCAAAAAGGGTCGAATCAGTATAGAGTAGGTCAGGGTAATTGGACACGACTAGAATAGGGATAAAAATTGGGGGAAAAAATAGATAATAAAAAAAATAAATAATAAATAAATAAATTACGCAGCAGTTGGTTCGTTTTGCCTGATCTGATCTGACTTTTGGGATGACGTCGGCTCACCTTTTTAAAGCTTAAGAACCCCCACAGTCGTTTTACTCATAGCGCACACATCTGGCTCTAACGCGGGTCTCCTGACGAATCAGTGAGGGCAGGGAAGCGTCTCGGCCGCACAAGCAAACGACGCCCATTAAAAGCATTAAAGGAAATGCACTTAGGATGGGAGGAGGAACGAGATCTGAAAGCAGTCCAGAAAAATTCAAGGACGATTCGATCCTTCATCTGAACGAGTTTCATTCAGTTTCATTCCTGAGTGCATCATGTGGGGCGTCTGGAACCGAAAGCTGACGGTTCTATCTTATAGAACCTGATATGTTTACATTTGCAGCATTTTGCAGCTGTTTTATCCAAAGCGACACACACCTATGACTCGAGGGCTAAGGGCTTTGCTCCAACGGTGGCAACCGGCAACCTAATTACTAGTCTGGTACTTTAACTGGACTAGCTGAGCTACCACTGCCTTAAAGAAACAGTAACTCCAAAGAATTCAACTAAAGGAGCGTAAATGCTGCTAAAGCCAAAAGTTTACGTACATCTGTAGTTTTGGGACCTCCTTGATAAGCTTGGTTGGAAGCAAGGCCTTGTTAATCCTTGATTACTGCTGGTGACTTCTCGTTCCCATACAGAAAGTCTGGCCTGGTCACATATGACTGGAGAAGCGTTCAGGCTTTTGAGAACAAGCACATCAAAATACTGCTGAAAATCTCTCAGAAGATGATGAGCACCACTGAGCGGGTGTATGAGACGGCCAGAACAGAAAAGGAGCAACACGAAGATGAGGAAGACATCTTCACCAAGTGGATTGCATTATCAGGGGCTAGATTTGGGCCCATGTGCATCATAAACGTGATTACTTTCTTAAAAAAAAAAAAAAGGTGCATTAAATTATCTGGCCTGATGAGACAAAATTGAACTATTTGGGCAGAACACCAAGCACAGTGCCTGGCAAAAAACATCTGCGAAACATGATGGTGGCAGCACTGAAGAAAACCACCCCGACGATGAGCTGTAGCGTACATTTAAAACACCGCAGCGGCGCTGAGGTGAGGTCCAGCCAGAGCCCAGACCTAAAGCCCATTAAACGTCTGTAGAGAGAGCCCGAAGCCGGCGACGGTTCAGCTCTAACGTAGGGAACAACAGTGTGACGACTCCAACATCTGGATTATGCAGCGAGCGCAGATTCGTTCTCTCCCCGCCGTCGTGTACGTGAGCGTAATTTCCCGCCGGAGACATTACGACTCCATTAAAGCAGATCTAATGCAAATGCAGACTTTAATCTGGCCCGCCGTGTCTCCGAGCCTCAGTCACGCTGCTCTTATCTCGTTATGTTCCATCTGACGACTGTAAGAATCATCACGCAACACCACAACGTGGAACGCCGAGCCGTGCGCGCCGTTCGTCCCTCAGCTGCTTTCGCTCGGCCATGCCAGGAGTGTCCACGTACTTTTGCTCAAGACTGCCCTAAAATACATCCCTGAGTGAGGTTTGGGAAGGGGTGTTGGGGGTGTTTACCTGACTTGAGGCAGCATGAGGTAGTGGATACTGCTGGAATCCTTCTCCTCCACCGAGGCGGGGTCGATCAGGTGCCGCAGGTTCTGGTACATCAGCTCGGTGATGAACGGAGTGAAGGGAGCCTACAGAGGGAACACACGAGCACTAGAGTTGTGAAAATGCATTCTAAATTTGAACAGGTGTAGAATTACATAATAGAAATATGGGGTCTGTCACACAGACATGGGGAGAACATGCAAACTCCACACAGAAGGGACCCAGACTGCTCCACCTAGGAATCTTCTTGCTGTAAGGCGACAGTGCTACCCACCGTGCCATCATATATTATTTGGTCAGAATAAGCGCCTTAGTAGGCAGCATTTTGAGCCGTCTAGGAAATTTAGACATGCCTTCTATGTAGAGATCATTAGATTTTAAGACGGACCCATGAGTCTAAAGGACTGACGGAACACAAGCATTTTCAGGTGGAACGATTTGGTTTCGAGACCACCGGACCATTACACTCACCATCAGTCTGCACATGGAGAACAGCACACTGAACAGAGTCTCCAAAGCCGCCATGCAGTCCTCACTTCCGCTCTCGCCCTGCACAGACCGAGAAACGTCTCAAACATTCTGCAAATAAGCTTACTAGGTATCTACTTAAGCAATAGAACATGAGAGGGAGTGTGTTATCGCGAATAACATCACGGCTGTGATTTGGCCGTAGATCATCACAGTCGTGATGTTATTCGCGATAACACACGACCTCGAGTGTTCTATTGCTTTTATACAACAGTTTTTACAAAATAAAGAAAGAAAATAAATCAAAGAAGCCCTGAATTTTATATTAAATATGCATTAATATTGACAACACCTTCTGCCAAAAAGCAGTTCCACAACGAATATAAAGTTTAACACTACAAAGCAGACATCCCAAGTTGCAAAAACTCATTTCAGGGAGGTAAGAACAAGAAGAAGAAGAAGGCAAGAACCTCCGAAGGGAAAAAAAGAAATAAAAAAACCTCTCGCACACACCAAAGGATTATGGATGAAAACAGAACTACTAGGAGCTGCTAACTGGCTTAACTAACTGTTCGCGTTACAAACACATTAATGTTCCCTAAATAGTGCACTAGATTGTGTATCAGATCATGGATATATGTTCCCTACATAGTGCACTAGATAGTGAATTAGACAATTGGTTATGTTCCCTACACAGTGCACTAGATGATTGTATATCTATTGTATATTGTATATAGATGATTGCAACGCGTCAGCGGAGTAATACCATTGCGGTGTGAAAAGACCGTGCTGTTATCACGAATATCAGCACGTTTAGAACGCTTCTCAACCAATCAGATTGTAAGGTCGGAACTACCTGTTGTATAAAACCCCACTAAACTGGGTTTTATACAGCTGACTAGACTGAAAATCACACTTCTGCCCACCTTCAGACGCCTGCGGTTCGTCCTCACGTACCAGTTGGTCAGCATGTCCACGAACTTCACCAGTTTGGGAACGACCGTGTACAACCTGTAAGCTGTAAAAACCCCAGAGAAAGAAATAATATCATGTTTGTGAGGTATAAAATGAATGGTTCACACTCCAGTCCATCACACTGTGTCCAGTCCATCACACTCACACCTTAAGACCTTGACTTTTTTTTTAGGAACGCTTCTGAGTACCTGGAGGAACCCACACACAGTAACTGGAGATTTGGGATTTAGGATTGATCTTTTGTGCAAGTTCGCATCTAATTTGGAGGGAGGGAGGGTGGGACGCGGTTTCTCCTCACCGATACAGAAAGGTCTAGGTGCCAGACAAGCCCCCACTCCCAGGGAGAACATGCAAACTCCACACAGAAAGGACCCGGACCGCTCCACCTGGGAACCGAAACCCAGGACCTTCTTGCTGTGAGGCGACGGTGCTACAAATCGAGCCACCGTGCCGGCATATCGGTCAGAAGACGGCGTCTCAGTAGGCAGCAGGGCAGCTGTAGCCTAGTGGTTAGGGTACTGGACTAGTAATCAGAAGGTTGCCGGTTCAAGCCCCACCTCTACCAGGTTGCAACTGTTGGGCCCTTGAGCAAGGCCCTTAACACTCAATTGCTTAGATTGTATACCGTCACAGTGCTGTAAGTCACTTTGGATAAAAGCACAGTTTTGCCAAATCAGGTAACTCTGGATGCTCTTCCTGTTGCGAACCCTTTATTTCTATCCAGGCTTGGGACCTGCACTAAGAGTGCACCGACACTGATGCCTTCCGATCGCTAGGCTGTTTCGCCAACCCACCCCCGGACATCAGCCAATCGCCCATGCAGACCGGCCGATTGCACCACTATGATTTAAACCCTGGATCCTCAGATCTTGGCAGTTGTGTGCTGCTGTACTTTACCGATTCGCCCAGTCACACACTGAAATGCTTTTATTCTTAGTTCTTTCTTGAATACATTCAAACTCTTGGGGGGCAAAATGACCTGAACATCATCAACTTTTTGAAATGATTATATTAATGAAGCCGTGCACACTGGGAAAAAAAGAGCTTTTTGCAGACTGTTGAAAAATAAAAAGGTCATTCTGACCCAAACAGAAGAGACGAATCGTCTTGGCCCGGCACTTCAGGGTAAGAAAGAGAAAGGATTATAAATGGCTAAATGACCGGGCGTCATGAGAATGAATCCGCTGTGAGATTTTAAAGCTCGGATCTCCTCACCGTCCATCTCGGCCTTGAAGAACTGAATGAGCGACTGCGTGAAGGACTGGATCCATTTATCCATGATGTTGTCGCTCAGCTTGGCCGTGCTCTCGTTGTACAGGAACTGAATATCATCCTCCTGAACAAAACAAACGAAAGGCTGAAAACAAGGCTGGACAAATCCCTGCATGGTCCAGTGAATCTGTTTTTAATTTTTTTATGGACAGGGTCAGAATTTGCCAGAAAATATGAGGCTGCTTGTAGCGGAGGCATCATTCATGGTGGTTCGAATCATGCAGCCTACCTGGAAATTGCTGCTGACCATGTGAATACATTTATAGATCTGATTTCATGAACACACCGAGTTCGGTGAACTTCAATCGCCTCCCCGGTCATCAGATCTAGATTTAGCTGCACAACAAATCTGACGTGATCAACTGAGGTTCTGCACAATATTAGTAACCCGTTCCTAATTAAGTGGCCAGCGGGTTAACATCAAACAACCTGTATTTAAACAGTGCGACCTCTGTGTGATCTAAGCTAGACTTTGGAGTACATCTATGGGGATTTGTGCCCGTTCAGTCGAAAGATGGCAGCATTTATAGAGCTGGGCATTGATGTTGACAGTCCGGTTTATAGGGAAGTTGTAGCCTAGTAATCAAAAGGTCGCTGGTTCAAGCCACCAGCCAGGTTGCCACTGTTGGGCCCTTAAGCAAGGCCCTTAACCATCAATTGCTTAGACAGTATACGGTCAGAGTACAGTAAGTCTGCCAAATGCTGAAAATGTAAATGTTTATATAAGAGTTTGATTTGTGCACAGGGGCACAGTAATGCCTGAACAGGAAAGGGCCTTCCCTAAACTGTTGCTGCAAAGCCGGAAGCATATAATCTCCCTTATATGAATGATTTATTACACCTGTTAGCAATTGTTTCAGCTGAAACACATGAAGGGGTGTCCCAATACTTTTGTCCGAAAGATACTGTGATGGAGACAGTGTGTGTGTGTGTGTGTGTGTGTGTGTGTGTGTGTGTGTGTGTGTGTGTGTGTGTGTGTGTGTGTGAGAGAGAGAGAGAGAGAGAGAGAGAGAGAGAGAGAGAGAGAGAGATCGCTGCACCTTCTGGAGTCTCTGGACGTTCTGTACGAGGAAGCGGTAAGCGTTGTACCAGGGCAGGAAGACGTCCTTCAGCACGTCCCTCACCCCCTCCTCTTTGAAGCGCAGGTTCTCAGCTCGCACCACGGGAGAGTTGATCAGGTACAGCCTACACACACACACACACATTTTTAAATCACAAGTCTGTTTCACATCAGCCAAAAAATTCTCAATACCACACACTATCACACCTGAATCTGCTGGGTATGTGGGAACTTGTGCCCATTTATTCAAGACAGGATCTGTGAAGTCAGGACTCACTGAGACTGGTACTGAGGACACACTTCTGCTTTTTCCTGAACTGCTTGAAACAAATGGACAGCAGAGCAGCTCGAACCCGGGTCAACAAATCGCAGGGAACCGAACGAGAACAGCAGCAGCTCATCAAACTGCCCCTACACGACACCATCTCATCTCCACTGACCGGAAATATTCGGAGGAAAAAGGGGGTCATTCTGGTGAACTTATGAGGCTATTTTCACTGTGCAGTAATGAAAGCAGAGGACCGAGCACCCCCAGAGGCACAGGTCACCCACCGCCACGAGCAGGGTCCATCACCATGCCTTGGGCGTTCCTAAGACGCTGGTGGCAGACCGAGGACGGATGAGACAGTGAGAACAGATGGGAGCTGACGTGTTCCATTCGGCAGGAACAGGAAAAGTAATGCAAAAAAAGGTTCAGCGTACGTCCGGCGTTCTGAACTTGTTCGTATTTCTATAGAATTAAACATGGAGCGACGGCAGAAACGGCATTGTTTATATCTGTGGTGATTATCTGGGCAAACGACACCAGCAGAATTGACATCAAGGGCTTCGATAATTCTTGGTTTGACGCCCTACAACAAGGGGTGTCCAAACTGCGGCCCACGGACCATTTTTGTGGCCCGTTACCATTTTGTAAATGGCTTGCAAAGTTTTTTAATTGTAAAATAAAAACTGAAATAAAAACTGCTTGAACTGTTTGAACTCTGGGTGGCGCTCTCACATAAAACAGATCTAAAACTCTCCCCGTCTTCTTTCCCCCGACACAAAACTTTCACACATCTACACGTACATGGTTAAATAAGTATAATAATTAGGATTATAAACTTGTGAAGGAAATCACGACACTGTGGACGATAGATCATCAGTCACTTAAATAAAAAGGAAGTGGAATTGTTAGTAATCAGAGTAATTCGTTTTATTATAAAAGAGTCCGTGGCCCCGTGATTGTGTATTTTTTTACTCCATCTGGCCCCCAAAAAGAAAACTTAAGACACCCCTGATCTGCACCCACTGGGATCTTACCTGAGCGCATCAGCTCCGTAGTTCTGTACGATCAAGCCCGGGTCTGGGTAGTTCTTCTTCCTCTTACTCATCTTCTGCCCATCGCTACAGACAGAACACTCAGTAAATCAAAACCACACCCAACGCACGAGTATATCAGGCTCAAACACACACAGAGTCGAGAACCGACGAGAACCGACTCACCTGGCCAGAACCAGGCCGTTGACGATGACGTTCTTGAACGGCGGTTTACCAAACAGAGCAGTCGAGAGCACCAGCAACGTGTAGAACCTTAAAACCAAATCACATTTACAAAGTGGCACAGGACTGAGACGAGCTACGATACAAGCTACTGAGGGTTAGAGTCGTAGATCTTTAAGCGGATACGCTACTGAGCAGTAGAGGTCTGACCTGTGGACCGTCGCCATGTGTACATGGGATTTGTTTAACGGGGCGTCCAAGCATCATAATTATCTTTTAATCTTCTAATAATTACCATTTAAATAATTAAAGTTTAAATAAGTGGCACTATCATAAAAGCAATCACTAATATTCTTTATTAACAGCAAAATGTGATTTATTATTATTATTATTATTATAATACTATTATTAATGCAGTTGATGTTTATTACAATTAATGTTTTCGTTATTATAACCTAGTATTAATGTTTATTTATTTATTATTGTTGTTATAGCTATTATTTGATATTTTTGTTTTTAAATATAATTTTACTATTGTTATTGATTTATATTTATTATTTTCTTACTTTTTATTTAATTTATTATTAATATTACTATTATTTCTAAGTACTTTCTTTAATAGTATTGCTATTATCATTATTTATGTATTTAATAATAATTATTACTACTATTTGTATCGATATTAAGTTCTTACTATTATTATTAATTACTGTATTATAATTACTAGTAATAGTAGTAGTATTGTGTTTATTATTATTATTAACAATAGTAATATTGTAATTACTCTACGTACAATAATATTGTATTATTATCACTACTATTATTGTGTCTGTTTAGCACCTGGCCAGGCTGGTAGCATCACTGGGATTAGAACTCAAAAGCTCAAACTTGCCATGGAGGAGAGTAAATCCTAACTTTAAAAATATATAAAAATATTTGTTATCTAGTTAATTATACAACAAAATTAAACCTCTTTAAATCATAAACAGGGATTTTAAAGTGAAGCTTGTAACATCTACACTAGAGGTGGAACGTTCCTTCACATTCTGACCACCGCAGTGACCCCGCCGAGAGACCCGGTGATTCAGGGACGTCCCAGTTTTATTCACGATGCTTCATCACGCTCGATTTATGCTAATCACAAACTCTACAAACACGCCAACGCTGAATCAAATATGCATATCAGCGCGCGGCGTTTCGAATCAATGCCGCCGCGCCCCGTGTGATGCCCCGTGTAACAGAGCGGGCGCGGAACCGCTCACCATCCTCTGGTCTGGTCGATGCCCTCTGCGATGAAGTCTGCAGGAAAGGCGTCCTCAAACTCCCGCTTGTTCTCGAAGGGGTAATGCACCTGAGCGTAGGGCATGCTGCCGCTCTCGAACCAGCAGTCAAACACCTCAGAGATCCTCTTCAGGTGACCTTTCCCACGCCGCGACGGGATGGTCAAGCCGTCGATGCTGTGAAACACACACACGGAAAATATGAGAGGAATCAATCACATTCAAGCTACACCAGCTTCTACTGTCTGGTCAAGGTGGAGGAATATAAAGAATGTAGCGTGTTCTATAGGCTACTGGTCTCTACACAAACGCGCCACTTAGGTTCTAGACTGCAGCCCTTCCCAGTCAGCAAGAGTATTAAGCAACCAGCAGAGGTCGCCAGAGAGCACAGGGTAATTAAAATATTACAAAGAGTCATCCTGGTCAGGGTTGCGGTGGGTCTGACCCATGGGGTGAAGGGCAGGAAACACCCCAGACAGGTCGCCAGTAAATCACAGGGCACATACACACGGGGTAATTTCTAGTAGCTTTAATTCTCCTGACTGAAAGTCTTTGGACTGTGGGAGGAAACTGGAGCTCCTGGAGGAAACCCATGCACGTACAGGGAGAACATGCAAACTCTACGCAGTAAGGACCCTGGCCGTTCTTGCTGCACCACCGGAGCTTTTCACGAATGCGTCCGGGTCACTATTTTAGATTCTTTATGTATCTTTATGTGTTATTTAGACTTTTATTCATCATTTAAGTACGACAGCAGCTGGACTTACGTTTCCCGGTGCAGATCAGTGACCTTCACTCCGGTCAGCTCCTCCAGTTCGGCTATGGAGCCCACACACACCACCTGAAGGAGGGAACACACGGTGCTTCGTTTATCATCACACACCACGACAGACAGCGAATAAAACAACGTACGGCACAAAGAACCTCAAACATTTATGAGATGAAAATTTAAACCTGCAGTTTTTTAATTACGAGGAACATGAGAGAAAGTAAGAATGACTTTAATACGACGGTGGTGCCGAGTGCCAGCTGTAAAGCATGGTGGAGGAGAAATTCCACAAAAATTTTTGAATTTTCCCCCTTCAAATCGTTTAGGCCTGTCAGTTCCAGTGAACTTTTAATGCTCCACCATACAAAGACGATCATGAGCTTCATCAAACTCTGAACCCAACCCAACACAGTATGAACTGGAATGCCGACTCACTAACAAACCCGTGCATAATCGGAGACTGAAGCAGCACAGACACGTTCCAAAATCAAGCAGAAGGTTTTATCTGAAGTAGGAGTTGATGTGATCGGGTTTTAGTCCAGCTTAATCTAAACCGAATCCAAATCCAGGTCATCGTAGGACTCGGAAAGTGCGTTAGACCTTTTCTGCAGCGTTAAGGTTGGACTCTCGTCCCGGTTCAGGTAAGTTAACCCAGTTAACGCCGCAGCGAGCGCTCTGGGAGTCGGGAGCCACTCCAGAGACGCGAGTGTGGAAACAAACTCATTATGCTATTTTCAGGAAGCAGGTCATCGTCCTTATTTTCTGGAGGCCACGTCTCCACCCGTACAGACGCAGAGAAACGACGGCTGCGTTCAGCCGAGCAGCTCAAATCAAATCTCAGTTGAAACGTGGACACCTAGGGTCTGTCCAAAAACCTAGCTCTCTCTCTCTCTCTACATCATCCTACACTCCCGAGAAGAGGGCGTGTCTAAATACTTAGATCTCTTAAAATGCTCCTACTGAGGCGCCTTAATTCTGAGTGATGATCCGACTGAATGACGAGGGAGCGTCCGACGCCTCCTCAGCGCTGAAGGCAATCCCAGCATTCAGTGCGGCACGACTTCTCTCACAAAAAACTACAAACATGGTGGCGAATAACTGTGGAGCAACCAACAGAGTTCTTTTTAAATGTAAATAAACTCTCATTGATGTTTAATCTGTATAAAGGTGTGATTATACGAGCGTCGTTTATGTGTAATTGGGGCGTCAGGGACGGTTCAAGCGTTTTCGGTACACTGAGGGAGACGTTAGCTGGCGAGGCTAACTGTGTTAGCTTAGTAAGCTATAACTGCGGTGATGTTAAGTAGAGCGTCTAAATAATCTGCCTCATGAGCTCCATGTCTTATTAGAATCCTCTCTACCGAGGAGCTGATCAGGTAGGAAGTAGAGAGCATAGCGTGTTCCTCCTAATGTCCATCACTGACCTCCTCGAAGTCGTCGCTGACCCACAGAGGAATGGGAGTCCCCCAGTATCGGTTACGAGACACGGCCCAGTCCCGGGCGTCTCTCAGCCAGTTGCCGAAACGCTTCTCCCTCACAAATTCAGGAACCCTGGGAAAAAAACGACAAAGTGGACAGACAGAGGATTAAAGCTTCAAGTCTGAATTTGAACCCATTTCCGAGAGAACATGTTAAAGAACATGTAACATGGGATTTTGCATAATAATTAATTACAAATAAAGGCAAAAAACACAGAAATCAGAGTCAGATCAACAGATATACAGTGGAACACTCGTCCAATACACGTCAGTGCAAACACCAATTGACTGCTGGTCGGGGCCAGTGATAGCTCAGTGGTTAAGGTACTGGACTAGTAAACAGAAGATTGTCGGTTCAAGCCCCACCACCACCAAGTTGCCACTGTTGGGTCCCTGAGCAAGGCCCTTAACCCTCAATTGCTCATTGTGTAAGTCGCTTTGGATAAAAGCGTCCATGAAAATGTAAATGTAAATGTCGGGTAACATGTTGGCTCATGTGGCTGCGTCTGGCCCCCCCCCTGACTTTGGACATAGTCAGAGAGCTTTGGGGTTCAAGGTCATATAGATTTGCTGTGATTGGGGATTGCTAATAGGTTGCTGTCGTTCTGCCTCTCTCGTGTGGTCGCTCAGGATTGTTGATAGCAGGTTATGCTATAATAATCGAAACCTGCTAGTTTGAGTAAATCATTATTAAAAAAGTAAAACTTATGCTCTTGGTCATGTTTGGCGTACGTTTATAAACACGTTTACATATTTTATCAACACGGTTTATCAAACACAGCATGGTTACGCCAACTATTCCTTCCGAAAGCTCACCAACTCCTCTACTAGTATGAATCAGGGCACTTAATTCCACTAGGAAACCATGACGATATGGACCGTGGTGGTTTCTTGAACACACGGCGCTGCAGAGTTACTAACGTCCTTGCGTTTATCAGAGGAGACGCTGCGCCGCTGACCCCGCAGATCTCCCACCTCGGTACGGACCTCAGCCGCGGGGCTTCGGCTCTTCTCGCTTCTTTAGCTCTATTTAGGTTCGCGATACATCAGTTTAATGATTTTCCCCTCTGTCGCTCTGCCCTCCTATGCTAAATGTAGAACGGTAGCGTGCTGGCGGCTGCGAGACAGACGGGGGCTATTTAACATCCGCGCGCTTCTATAAAAAGACAGAGAGAGAGAAAAAAAGAGACTTCTCTTCATCAGAAGAACCCGTATGATCTGCAAGGTCTTTTCAGGTCGCTGGCAGGACAGAGAAAGACAAACCAAGACCTTACGTACACTCACTGACCACTGATTAAATCAGCTCCCAAATATTTACCACCACAACTTGTGCCACCACAACAGTTCTGAGCCATGGAGGAACCATCACGGACTCCACAAGACCTCCGAAGGTGACCTGTGGTGTCAAGATTTTAATAGCAGATCCTTTTAAAAGGTCGGGGGACCCAAAGACCCAAAGTGTGGGGCGCTAAGAAGGGAATCTCAGCTCTGCTATCAGGCCTACATGCCTGGTTTCCTAATTACTACTGCAATAGCGGCCTCTGCTGGCAAGCCGAGGGCCTACACAGAGATCATGAATAATGGAGAGTAGTGCCTGACTATCATTTACATTTTTGGCATTGAGCGGACGATTTTATCCAAAGCGACTTACAGGGCTGTTACAGTATACTGTCTAAGCAATTGAGGGTTAAGGGCCTTGCTGAAGGGCCCAACAGTGACAACCTGGCAGTGCTGGGGCTTGAACCAGCAACCACTTAATTACTAGTCCAGAACCTTAACCGTTAGGCTACAACTGCCCTGTGTGAACCCGCCCTCTGAGGGTGAAAAAAACGTGATACACGTGTCAAAGAGGGTGTGTGTTAGGTACACCCTCCTCAGCCATGGCAGGGATCTGCAGCAGTATAGGAGAGATGCAACCTGGGGAATTGGATATGACTGGAAAATGCAAAAATAGAATTAAACAGAACGTGGAATAAATGTGCCGATGCTGCAGATGCTAGTGAAGGATCTTGGGCTGGACGAGCTCTTCCACTCCCACACGCGACCCAGATGGAGCAGAGCGTTCCTCGCGGAGCTCCGTGTGCCGCTGCACCGCTGCTCACTGCAGAAACGTTCATTACACCGCCGGCTACGCCACCACGCCCGAAAAACAGGTCCTGCTACATGCACTCACATAAAGAACAGACACGCAGCCGTGGCGTGAATAATATACCTCATGGATTTAATCCAAAAAGTATTGGGACACCCCCTTTAATTTTAAGATTAGAAAGGCCCTTTCCTGTTCCTGCAGATTCCACTCACTATTTTACCAACATTATTTGGCATCCCAAATTAATTTCTGGAAGTTATAAATTGGGGCCAGTGATAGCTCAGTGGTTAAGGTACTGGACTAGTAAACAGAAGGTTGCCGGTTCAAGCCCCACTACCACCAAGTTGCCACTGTTGGGTCCCTGAGCAAGACCCTTAACCCTCAATTGCTCATCGTGTTCCGCTCATTGTGTAAGTCGCTTTGGATAAAAGCGTCTGCTAAATGCTGAAAATGTAAATGTAAAATGTAAATAAATTGTATTTACAAAGCCAGCAAAACCAGCGTGCAAAAGCGTGTCAACTGGTAGCCATAGCCAGCTAACATCTTCCACAGGCGTAAAGCACACTCATGAGATCAAATCTCAGCTTTGCTCAGGCCTCTGCTGGCTGATCGACGGCGCCCGTACAACGAGACGGCGGATAATGGGGATCGACGTGTGATTCTTCATGTGCGTTACGGATCTCCGTATGAACCCGCCTGGTGTCATAGGGGGCGTGCGTGTGCAGCAGTAGAGATGAAATACAATCAGGGAATTGGATATGACCATGTTGGGAGGAACACTGAGGGGAAATGCATTTAGAGAGCGTAATGAAGGGAGGATAGAACGAGCTGGTCCTCACGGACGATGCTTCTTTTTAATCTCCAAACCAACACGTTCCGGTCGTTCGACTACGATCGGTAGATAGAGGAACACGGCGTACGTTTCATTTTGGGCTGAACCGCGCCTTTAAAGCATCGGAACACGTTGTGCAGTTACAGGGTGTTAAATCTGAACTAGGAGCTCTGCGTTGCACCGCGGCCTGATCGCTGCGACGCTCGCTGAAAAGTTCTCCCGCTTCATCTTTCTGCTCCTGCGGGTGATTAATCTGACGACGGCAGCCACGTTACTAATTATTAGCTTAAAGCAACATCCGGCCAGCCCTTCAATATACACCGATTAGGCATAACATTATGACCACCTTCCTAATATTGTGTTGGTCCCCCTTATGCAGCCCCATTCGCAACAAACTGTGCTGCTCTGTGTATTCTGACACCTTTCTATCAGAACCAGCATGAACTTCTTCAGCAGTCTGAGCTACAGTAGCTCATCTGTTGGATCGGACCACACGTGCGTCAATGAGCCTTGGCCGCCCGTGACCCTGTCGCCGGTTTACCACTGTTCCTTCCTTGGACCACTTTTGATAGATGCTGACCACTGCAGACCGGGACACACCCCACAAGAGCTGCAGTTTTGGAGATGCCCTGACCCGGTCGTCTAGCCATCACAATTTTTACCTCAGATCCTCACGCTCCTCATTTTTCCTGCTTCTAACATCAACTTTGAGGATGAAATGTTCACTTGCTGTCTAATATACCCCCCCCCACTAACAGGTGACGTGATGAAGAGATAATCAGTGTTATTCACTTCACCTGTCAGTGCTCAGAATGTTATACCTGCTCGGTGTATATCTACCCAGTACCAGTTTAATATTTTTACAGTTCCGGTGATTTTACCAGTAGCATTTGCCGTTGTTTTCCAGAAGTTTCTCCACCATGTGTTCCACCCTCACGAACCAGCTCGGCACGGCTTTGTAGATCAGCGGAGTGTCCGACCTGTCCGTAAAAAAATAAATAAATAAATAAATAAAACATGTACATCAAGTCCCAGAGCATGCTCCTTACACAACATGTTATGAGAAGCTTGTTAAGACACCGCTGGATTAGTAATCAGAAGGTCGGCGGTTCACAGGCCACTAGTGGGCCCCTGCGCGTGGCCCTTAACCCTCAAAAAGTCCTAAAATAGATTTTGTCGGACTGGATTTGCTCGAGTGACATCACAATTATCTAATTTTTAAGGCCGCTCGGGTGGCGCAGTGGTAAAACATGCTAGCACTCCAGACCTGACGTTACACTGATCAGCCAAAATATCAGGACACCCCCCCCCCACACACACACACACACACACACACCTCATATACAGTGTTTATTCTAACCTATTCAACCTACAGCAGTTCCATTCAGCATTTTGTAGATGTTTTTATCCAAAGCGACTTACAATTATGACTGAATACAGTTTGAGTAATTGACTGTTGCTCAGGAGCCCAACAGTGGTGGCGGTGAGGCTTGAACCGGCAACCTTATGATTACGAGTCCAGCATTTTACCCACTAAGCTACCACTGCCCTTCCCATTCTGCCTAGTGCAGCAGTTTTATCTGCTCAGCCTACAGCAGTTTAGACTTGCCCGCACGATCCGCCTCGCTTTTGTCGGTCAGACAACTTAAAAAAAGGGCAAATCGACCAAAAAAAACAGCCTGTTTTATTTCCCAGAGTAAAAAATATTGACAAACAGCCACGTAAACAAATTTAGAAAACATGCATCCAAATCAAAACGACAGTTTCACATTCGACACCCCCCACCTCCCAGTTTTATAGACTAAATTTGTCGATTTGGTCACAGGGTGGAAGCACCGTAATGAGAAAAGCTCTCCTGCTCTCAGAAGCACTTCTGTAAGTGATTAATCTGCACTCACCTCCAGCAGAAAGGGTAACTGTGCTTGAAAGTGCTGGTGTTGACCAGCCGCCCGTTCTCTTTCAGCCACTTAATGATGTTTTTGTCGGCGTCCTGAGAAAGGAGGAAAAATACAAACACACACGACGCTCACAGCAGCAGCACTAGAAACGGTGAATAATCGCCCGGGTTTGTTATGGTTAGCGGCCGAGATGTGAAACCGACATCTGGGATTGCAGCGCCGTCGACCTGGCCGGGCGTCCACACAAACACGACTGGCCTGGGATCTTAGCGTGGCTCTTCACATGTGATACGGCCCCGAGTGGGAACCCAGCGCAGGGAGGCGATGAGAAGCGGAACAGCATTCACCGTTCATCTGGGCACCCCGACCCCCTTCGTCCACTAGGCACGGCAAATTGTGTCCTTTAGACGCCTGGCTAAGCCGATAGCATGGGTTCAAACTCAACTCGGTGGTGGGCTGGCGCATTAGATCGCCACACACACTCATAGTGCACATGATGCTATTTGGGACGCAGCCAAGTGATATGTTATGTGCATTTCATTTGTAAATCAGTCAAATCAGTAGGAACAATATTAAAGTGATTAGCTCCAGGTACTTTAGTACGCTGTGCATATTGATGAAATAAAGTATTAAAGGCTGAAGAGGCTGAGTGAAAGGAAAGACTTGGGTTCCGTACCTTGACGTACTGGCCGGCGAAGTGCGTGACCTCGGGGGTGAAGCAGCCGGACGAGTCGACGGGGCAGATGGGCGCCGAGTCTCTCTGTATGATCT
Source organism: Trichomycterus rosablanca (assembly GCF_030014385.1). Lineage (NCBI taxonomy): Eukaryota > Metazoa > Chordata > Actinopteri > Siluriformes > Trichomycteridae > Trichomycterus > Trichomycterus rosablanca. Next base: position 1,673,108 of record NC_086011.1, read on the forward strand.
CGTACTCCATACACACCCGGTAATCGTCCTGAGCGGGAGAGAAAAGCGCCACGTCAACCCGAAATCCACACAAATACATTCGGAGTCAAGATAGCTTTGGTGCACAGGACGAGCGACGTGAACTGAATCCCAAACGGCTAGAATACTACTGCTGAAGGTTCTGCTTGGGTTCCAATCCCGCCAGTCGGGCGTCGGCCTAGCCACCTATCAGCGTGCTCTCAGTGCTGGTTCCTAGCGGAGGAGAGCCGCAGACTAGCACCTGCCCCCTCAGACGTGTGTGCACTCGGAGGCCACTTCAAAACACCCACCGGCGGTGGATTCTAACCATGTGGAAAATCACACTGTACCTAAGGTGAGCTTCCGCTACTTGGTGTAAATGCCTTGACTCACCAGTAGGAGTCGCTACTTTAAAGAAGTAATAAGAAGAAACCCACCAAGACTCAATCTCGAAGTGATCTGACCTCCTTGTTTGGCTTAGACTGCCGAACAATCCGAGCAAACACAAACCCAGACTGAAATGATATATTACAGTTAGAATGTTGGGCACTAACACGAGTCTGATGGCACTAGGACGCCACTTCTGTACGCAGGACCAGGATGAAATCTCTTTCAGAAACCAAACTCCAACACACTGCACTTTTTTTACAGCCGTACTTATATAGTGGTCCAATCGGATTCCTTCCACACGCTAGTGCGCGAACGTACGATGAGCTGTAAAGTCGCTCCGCCGCTGCATACTGAATATTTACATGTTTTTTTTAATATCACCCACTCTCCGAAACGGACGTAGCCGCTCGCGCTCCCCACAGCACGTCACAGAGATCTAAAGTGGCTAATTGCGCCCCAGAGATGCGCACTTACGGCTCCGAAGTAGGGCGCCTGGTGAACCACTCCGGTACCCTCCTCCTCTCTGACGTAGTTATCCAGCACGACCGAAAACGCTCCGTCCTCCTTACACTGAGCAAACACAAACAGACAAACAGCACGTGTGCGAATAAATAATGACGAGAAAACAACCACCCAAAACAATGAGGCTAGAAACAGATCTAATGCAAAGTCGAACTCAGGACATGAAGTATATAAACGACATATATATATACAGTATATATATACATGCACATATGTGGTGTCGAACTTGCTCCGGCTTTTTAAGATTTATATTAAGCTGCTTTGCCAAGACAGGCCGGAGATAAACACACTCAAACACCAAGTCTCGATCATTTAGGAAAAAACCTACAGCTGCTACAGCGCCCCATGTGGCAGCACTTAGAATGCAGCACTATATTTAACACATTTTATATTCAAGTACTCAGTAGAATGTACAGGTTAGTATGTGTATTAATATTAGTTTCACCAGAATTATTAACAGCATGAAATATCTACATCAGACAGCAAAATAAAATCTAGTCAAATAAAAATGACCAGTTTAATAAAGCGCTCACCTTGATGAAATATTGGAACAGAGGTTTGTACTGTTTACCCTTCAGAGTTTTACCAGGAAACCTAAGAGGAAAATAATAAGATTTTTTTAAGGTATATATATATATATACGTTTTACTCATGCACTCTGCACAGGCGCTAATCAGCGATCTGCTAATCCGGTTCCTTACACAGTGCTTGAAGACCCCACCCACATAGTCCGGTCCTCCCGCCCTAGCAGAAACGTGCCTGCCGCAGGCACTGCCAATTATACCCACTAGGTGGCGCCCGGTCGACCGGTGGCAACGCCGAGTTCCGAACCGAGGAGTTCAGGATCTCGGTGCTGGTGTGCTAGCAGAATATGGGGCTATGTCTGAGGAAGAATGGGGTGGCTGAGGCGTTCTTGCTCCCTGTGATTCTGGTGAAACCGAACCACCGTGACCCCGCGTGTCCGTCTACGGCACTCACTTTTCCAGGATGGTGTACTCAGCCTCAGATTTGAACAGCGCCCCCAGTCTGGCCTCCATCATGATGTACACTTTGGCCGTGGCGTTGTCTAAGAAAAACAAAACAAAGAAACGTAAAATAAAATTAAGCAAGAGCATGAAATGTATTAAATAATGTTGTGGTTTTAATAAATACTAAATGAAACTGCTGGTGTAAGCCGTCAAAATCCAAATCACAGACCACACTATTCCAAATTTCTTTCTTTTAGAAACAGTGGCTCTCGCTGTGGTTCGGTTCAGTCCATGGATGAGCTCTGTGGTGTGGACACATCAGGGCAACCTTAATGGCATTGCGTGAATATTGCATGGTGTACATTGTCCCTGTAGAAACTTTAAGATGACTCCTTGACTGACGCCAAGTGAGATTTACATTCTACCGGGATGGAAGCGAGTCTGACCAGGTTCTATTAGCTAAACTGAGTAAACTGGCAAGCTGAGCAACCAAGATGGAAATTACTTTTTTTACAATGGTATGGGTGATACAATGATATGGGTGTTGGATAACTTTGTTCCTCTAAATAAATGACATTACATTGGATAACAGTTCCTAAATTTAAAAAATACCTTTAATTCCCTACCCTTAAATTCAGCCAGTCATCTCGTTTGATCTGTGACTGGTCTAGACTGGTCAGCTTTTGGACTGGAGTGCACTGGAGCGCAAAAGCTGACCCGTCTGGACCACTCTCAGCTAAATATCATTATAAGACCACATTATTCATCTCTGATCCAAATTTCCTACATTTGGAGATGATAGTGGTTCGGTGGAGTCCTAAAGTTCCTGTAGAAGATTTAAACAGCCTCCCTGTCTGATTATTAGATGATAGGTTTATATTTACAGGGCTGTAATGAAGTCTGTTTGCGTTCTGGCTGTCTTAGTAATTAAACTGGGTAAACTGGTTGACCAAGAAATGCAGAAAGGGGGCAAATACTTTTGCACAACACTGTCTAACCTACACACAATAAAGATCCGCGAGTATTACTGGGTTCTCTGGTCGAGACGCTCAGATAAAGGTATAATTTTGGGAAGGACGGGTGGTGGTCTCTACCTGCACCCCCCCCCCCCCTCTTTAGCGCTGTGTGAGGAGAAGCTCCGGCTCACACGTGAGATCATGGACACTGATGCCTGGAGGACCAGAGCAGGAGGATGGATCCTCTAATCCTCCCTCTCCTCCCGCATTAGTATTCAGAACATCACTCCGATGCAGCAGCGCTCGCCCGGCTCCCCCTCCAGCTGAGATCACAGCGCCCCCTGCCGTCACAGCCACGTGACTCCAGCCGGGCTGCTAAAGTAGGTCAAGCGTTTACCGCGGGAGCGCCGCCACCGCCAAAGAAGCAGAACGGGGGATTATTTTTACACGCCGAGGAGGACCGGGTCTGCGCCTTTTTGGAAGTGACCCGATTGGAGGATCGTCTCGAGCCACATCGCGTTCACTCGAAACGTAAAAGGACGACGACTCGTCCGCTTTCAGATCATTTTACAAATCCACCGAATCGATGCCGTTCCCGTCTCCAGGACATTATATGTATAGATGTGGATAAAAATTTACTTTAAAATGCATTTTCAATTGAGCAAAGTGTCCTGCACATTCATCTAACTGCAATTTAGGATATATCATTTAAAACGTTCATAAAAACTCCCTATAACTCTAACAGGACACAGTGTTCGGTGACTCCAGATCCCGTCTGTGTTCTTAATCTTTATTTTCTATAAGAAATGTAGAATAATGTGATTAAAATCCACTCAGTCCTGTTACCCTCACATATTCATCCTTCTGATAATATTCTCATCAATCAGGTCCCATTTTAAACAGAAATGTTCATGATCTGTATCTACTGAAGGTCACGGGAAGAGCATTAGTAGGTTCTCCCCTGTGTATTTGATAATATTGTAAGTCTGACTGAGACCGTTCGTCTCCACGTTCATTCCTGTTTCCTCCATTCATTCTTAATTTAAAAAGAACATTTTGTGATAAATCACTAGACCGTGTCCGGTGTTCTGGTGCTTTAGCATGTTCTCCATGCTGCTATACATCATGTATTTACTTAAATAGGTTAAAAACTCAGTCCTGTTACTCATATACAGCCTCATCTTCCACTTAGAAACCTTGTACAAATGAAACAAAGGCGCCCGAGATTCGACCAAAACACCTTCTGATTATTTAAGTGTGCGTGTTACTAGATACAAAGGTAATAAATGAAGTTTCATTTCAGCCAGTTGCTACACGCTAATGGCGCCCATCCAGTGGAATGGCCCTGTTTTTCGATGTGGGTTTCCTACTGGTGCTCCGGTTTCCTCCCACAGTCCAAAGACATGCAGTCAGGTCAGCTGGAGCTAGAAATGGCTCTGTGTGTGTGTGTGTGTGTGTGTGTGTGTTTGGCCTGTGATGAACTGGCGACCTGTCCAGGGTGTTTCCTGCCTGGAGATACCCAGTGAATCGAAACCACCGCGACCCTGACCAGGATAAAACGGTGGTAAAACAGACCATCAGTGAATAAACAAATAAACTAATGAACAATCGAGCTGGACCAGAAATGGACCTTCAAACGACTGACCGTCCACACCTGTCAGCACCGAGATTACAGATCAGCCTGGGCGTAACAGGGATACTGACCTTTGACCTTGACGTAGGTGAACTCCGGGTTGACGCACAGCGCCAGGTTACTGGGTAGCGTCCACGGCGTGGTGGTCCAAGCGATCAGAGCCACGCTCTCGTCCTCCAGCAGAGGGAAGTTCACCATGACGGACGGATCCTGAACGTCCTGCCGTACAGATTAAACACCGGTGTTATACATACAGCCAGCAGGTGTCACCACAGTGCACAAAGGGGAATTGAGCATATCCAAACTGGGTGCGGTGATATGGGGAGGGGCTTGTTTGATGTACCTTGTAGTTCTGGTGCGACTCGAAGTTGGACAGCGGCGTGTTACAGGCTGTAGAGAACGGCATGACCTTCACCCCTCTGTACACCAAACCTTTATCATACAGCTGCTTAAACACCCACCTGCACACACACACACAGCTACTGACCACTACAATATATACACACACACAGCAGGTACTGACCACTACAATATATACACACACACAGCAGGTACTGACCACTACAATATATACACACACACAGCAGGTACTGACCACTACAATATATACACACACACACAGCAGGTACTGACCACTACAATATATACACACACACACAGCAGGTACTGACCACTACAATATATACACACACACACAGCAGGTACTGACCACTACAATATATACACACACACACAGCAGGTACTGACCACTACAATATATACACACACACACAGCAGGTACTGACCACTACAATATATACACACACACACAGCAGGTACTGACCACTACAATATATACACACACACACACACAGCAGGTACTGACCACTACAATATATACACACACACACAGCAGGTACTGACCACTACAATATATACACACACACACACAGCAGGTACTGACCACTACAATATATACACACACACACAGCAGGTACTGACCACTACAATATATACACACACACACAGCAGGTACTGACCACTACAATACATACATACACACAGCAGGTACTGACCACTACAATACATACACACACACAGCAGGTACTGACCACTACAATACATACATACACACAGCAGGTACTGACCACTACAATATATACACACACACAGCAGGTACTGACCACTACAATATATACACACACACACACAGCTACTGACCACTACAATATATACACACACACACAGCAGCTACTGACCACTACAATATACACACACACACACACACAGCTACTGACCACTACAATATATACACACACACAGCAGCTACTGACCACTACAATATATACACACACACACAGCTACTGACCACTACAATATATACACACACACACAGCTACTGACCACTACAATATATACATACACACACAGCAGGTACTGACCACTACAATACATACATACACACACACACAGCAGGTACTGACCACTACAATATATACACACACAGCAGGTACTGACCACTACAATATACACACACACACACAGCAGGTACTGACCACTACAATATATACACACACACACACAGCAGGTACTGACCACTACAATATATGCACACACACACAGCAGGTACTGACCACTACAATACATACATACACACACACACAGCAGGTACTGACCACTACAATATATACACACACACACACAGCTACTGACCACTACAATATATACACACACACACAGCAGGTACTGACCACTACAATATATACACACACACACAGCAGGTACTGACCACTACAATATATACACACACACAGCAGGTACTGACCACTACAATATATACACACACACACAGCAGGTACTGACCACTACAATATATACACACACACACACAGCTACTGACCACTACAATATATACACACACACACACACAGCTACTGACCACTACAATATATACACACACACAGCTACTGACCACTACAATATATACACACACACACACACAGCTACTGACCACTACAATATATACACACACACACACAGCTACTGACCACTACAATATATACACACACACAGCTACTGACCACTACAATATATACACACACACACACACAGCTACTGACCACTACAATATATACACACACACACACAGCTACTGACCACTACAATATATACACACACACAGCAGGTACTGACCACTACAATACATACACACATACAGCAGGTACTGACCACTACAATATATACACACACACAGCAGGTACTGACCACTACAATACATACATACACACAGCAGGTACTGACCACTACAATATATACACACACACAGCAGGTACTGACCACTACAATATATACACACACACAGCAGGTACTGACCACTACAATATATACACACACACAGCAGGTACTGACCACTACAATACATACATACACACAGCAGGTACTGACCACTACAATATATACACACACACAGCAGGTACTGACCACTACAATATACACACACAGCAGCTACTGACCATTACAATATATACACACACACACAGCAGGTACTGACCACTACAATATATACACACACACACACACACAGCTACTGACCACTACAATATATACACACACACACACACACAGCTACTGACCACTACAATATATACACACACACACAGCTACTGACCACTACAATATATACACACACACAGCAGGTACTGACCACTACAATATATACACACACACACAGCAGGTACTGACCACTACAATATATACACACACACACAGCAGGTACTGACCACTACAATATATACACACACACACACAGCAGCTACTGACCACTACAATATATACACACACACACACAGCTACTGACCACTACAATATATACACACACACACACACAGCTACTGACCACTACAATATATACACACACACACACAGCTACTGACCACTACAATATATACACACACACACACACAGCTACTGACCACTACAATATATACACACACACACACACACACAGCTACTGACCACTACAATATATACACACACACACACACAGCTACTGACCACTACAATATATACACACACACAGCAGGTACTGACCACTACAATACATACACACATACAGCAGGTACTGACCACTACAATATATACACACACACAGCAGGTACTGACCACTACAATACATACATACACACAGCAGGTACTGACCACTACAATATATACACACACACAGCAGGTACTGACCACTACAATATATACACACACACAGCAGGTACTGACCACTACAATATATACACACACACAGCAGGTACTGACCACTACAATACATACACACATACAGCAGGTACTGACCACTACAATATATACACACACACAGCAGGTACTGACCACTACAATACATACATACACACAGCAGGTACTGACCACTACAATATATACACACACACAGCAGGTACTGACCACTACAATATATACACACACAGCAGGTACTGACCACTACAATATATACACACACACAGCAGGTACTGACCACTACAATACATACATACACACACACAGCTACTGACCACTACAATATATACACACACACAGCAGGTACTGACCACTACAATATACACACACAGCAGCTACTGACCATTACAATATATACACACACACAGCAGGTACTGACCACTACAATATATACACACACACAGCAGGTACTGACCACTACAATATATACACACACACAGCAGGTACTGACCACTACAATATACACACACACACAGCAGGTACTGACCACTACAATATATACACACACACAGCAGGTACTGACCACTACAATATATACACACACACAGCAGGTACTGACCACTACAATATATACACACACACACACACACAGCTACTGACCACTACAATATATACACACACAGCTACTGACCACTACAATATATACACACACACACACAGCTACTGACCACTACAATATATACACACACACAGCAGGTACTGACCACTACAATATATACACACACACACAGCAGGTACTGACCACTACAATATATACACACACACAGCAGGTACTGACCACTATAATATATACACACACACACAGCAGGTACTGACCACTACAATATATACACACACACACACAGCTACTGACCACTACAATATATACACACACACACACACACAGCTACTGACCACTACAATATATACACACACACACACACAGCTACTGACCACTACAATATATACACACACACACACACAGCTACTGACCACTACAATATATACACACACACACACAGCTACTGACCACTACAATATATACACACACACAGCAGGTACTGACCACTACAATACATACACACATACAGCAGGTACTGACCACTACAATATATACACACACACAGCAGGTACTGACCACTACAATACATACATACACACAGCAGGTACTGACCACTACAATATATACACACACACAGCAGGTACTGACCACTACAATATATACACACACACAGCAGGTACTGACCACTACAATATATACACACACACAGCAGGTACTGACCACTACAATACATACATACACACAGCAGGTACTGACCACTACAATATATACACACACACAGCAGGTACTGACCACTACAATATACACACACAGCAGCTACTGACCATTACAATATATACACACACACAGCAGGTACTGACCACTACAATATATACACACACACACAGCAGGTACTGACCACTACAATACATACACACATACAGCAGGTACTGACCACTACAATATATACACACACACAGCAGGTACTGACCACTACAATATATACACACACACAGCAGGTACTGACCACTACAATATACACACACAGCAGCTACTGACCATTACAATATATACACACACACAGCAGGTACTGACCACTACAATATATACACACACACAGCAGGTACTGACCACTACAATACATACACACATACAGCAGGTACTGACCACTACAATATATACACACACACAGCAGGTACTGACCACTACAATATGTACACACACACAGCAGGTACTGACCACTACAATACATACATACACACAGCAGGTACTGACCACTACAATATATACACACACACAGCAGGTACTGACCACTACAATATACACACACAGCAGCTACTGACCACTACAATATACACACACACTCACACACAGCAGGTACTGACCACTACAACGCACACACACACACAAAAAGACACACAGCAGGTACTGACCACTACAATATATACACACACACAGCAGGTACTGACCACTACAATATACACACACAGCAGCTACTGACCACTACAATATACACACACACTCACACACAGCAGGTACTGACCACTACAATGCACACACACACACAAAGACACACAGCAGCTACTGACCACTACAATACACACACACACACAAAGACACACAGCAGCTACTGACCCCTACAATACACACACACACACACACACACACACACACACAAAGACACACAGCAGCTACTGACCCCTACAATACACACACACACACACACACACACACACACACAAAGACACACAGCAGCTACTGACCACTACAATACACACACACACACACAAAGACGCACAGCAGCTACTGACCACTACAATATATATACACACACAGCAACTAATGACCACGACAATATATATATATACACACACAGCAACTAATGACCACTACATTATATACACACACAGCAAGTACTGACCACTACAATACATACACACACAGCAACTTGTTTTTGAAATGAGACGTCCAACAAGTTCATGGTCAGGTGTCCAAAACCTTTTGGCCACATATATATTATGTGTGTGTGTGTGTGTGTGTGTGTGTGTGTGTGTGTGTGTGTGTGTGTGTGTGTGTGTGTGTGTGTGTGTACATCTAAACCCAGAACCCAGGAGAAACAACTTACCACACGGTCTCCATGAACCAGGGGTACAGAGTCTTGTAGTCGTTCTTAAAATCGATCCAGCGCCCCATTCTCCTCACCGACACCTGCAGGACAGAAAGAAAAAACACCAACGCCATGTTTCCGGCTAAATAACTCAGTCTGGGTTTAGAAAGCAGAAAGATTCCAATAAAAACTGTGTTTTGGGGTGATGGGGTGGTGCGGCGGCCTGACCAGAGTCACAGATTGTGGGTATTAGTGCCACTGTGCCACTGGCCTGGCGAGAGAGGGAGGGCAAAAGCACCAGCACAGGCGGTGGAGAATTACAGAGACGACAGTGTGTTCCTCCACGTGTTAAAGCTCTCTGTAGGAGTCTGATGAAAACCCTGCGTGGGTGCTGTGCGTGCACAGGTCGTCAGTGCCATGCAGAATTGGATACGTCCAAGTTCAGAGGCCAAAGTGAGTACGTGGGGAGGATGAAGATGAAGGTCTGCAGATAAAACACATTATAACCAGCTCACACACACACACACACTTACCTCCCACTCGGTGGCGTATCTCATCACGATAGCCCTGCACTGCTTGTTGTACTCGGCAATCCCCATCTTAGCAACATCCTCCGGTCCTTTAATCCCCAGAGTCTTATCAATCTCGTATTCCTGCAAATAAACACGTCAAACGTTCACTAAATATAAAAAACACGGTCACGCGATCATACACACACAGCGGGGGTCTGAAGTCTGAGATCACTAGTTCATTTCTCTAAATATTTAGTCACCTCCAACCCCCCACCCACTTGGACTGAGACCATCATGCACCCCTTCCGATGGACATCTTTTCACCTGCCTGAGATGGAGACTCACAGAGAGCCACAAACGTACGGAAAGACACGCTAAGCCCTCCGAATCATCTGTCTCAAGCGCAGGCACCTAACCCTCCACAGAGTCTTGGTTCTTGGAGTCAGAATCAGAAGGTTGCTGGTTTTAAACCGTCACAGCCAAGTTGCCACTGTTGGGCCCCTGAGCAAGGCTCTTAACCCTCAATTGTTTGAATTATGAGGGATCTGTTTGATATTTCAGCACTGTTATATTGTGGTTATAAGCGGTGAGGGTGGAGGAGGAGTAATCGGGCGTGTCTGAGAGACTGAGAGACGCTTATAGTCCGGATTTAGCTCCATCTGATTTCCACCTTTTTGGACGCTCAAAGAAGCTTTAAGGGGACGAAGATTTTCATGTGATGATGGTGTGAAAGCAGCGGCGCATCAGTGGCTACGCGCTCAACAAAAAGTTGGTACGACGCTGGAAAAAATGCTTGGGAAGGCGACAATGTAGAAAAGTGATGTTATTTATTTTTGAAATTCTTAATAAATAGAGTAAAATAAGTAAAGAACCCTCATATATTCAGTGATAATTTTAAATAAAACATTTAAATAAATAAAGGGCGGGGTGTTAGCAAACACCTCTTTTTTATAAGCAAGGCAGCAGCTCATCCGTTTCACACTGAACCAAACCATGTAACCAGGCTGACTGACGTCAGAGCTTCGATACGCATCGCTGGAACGTTTCCCGTGCGCCGTACGTGTCCCCAATGAACGCACTTGTGTAACGGTGACGTTCGCGATGCTAATAGACTAGTGAGGCACGCGAGCAGACAGTACAGCGTCTTTCTCTGAGCGTGTCGAAGCTCTTCGTAGGAATCCGGCACCGATCGGTAAGAAAAGCGGCCGCAGGCTTTACGCTCGACGAAACGGCCGCGTTCTAGCCTGCAGCTCTTGCTGGCTTGTTGTTGGAGGGGATTCCTCATAACTGATGCAATTCCGACCCCTGCTGGCTGATTGATGGCGCTGCACAGAGTCAAGGGTTAATGAGGGTCAGGGAGTGCCTCTCCATACACGAAACTGATCCACATATGAACTCGCCTCATGCAGGTGAAAAGAAGCGGTCGGCTACTGCGCGCATGTCGGAGGGGGAGTGTTTAAGTCAGGGCTCTCCTCAGTCAGAGTGGAAGTTAACATTAGTAGAGAGGAAGCATAATGCAATCGGTTAATTGGATACAACTAGATTGGGAGAAAGTTTGGGGAAATTTATTTATGAGAAATAAATAAATTAGGGCTGTCGTTAATCGCATAAAAATTTTAATCGCGATTAAAAAAATTAATCAAGATTAACATTTTTAATCTAACTATTTTTATTTGGCTGTTTGTGCCACATACACGTGTGTCTCGGTGGTAATTAACTGTATTTCAGATGAATTAGGATGTAAAGCGCATGAACTGTCCGATGATAAACTACTTTTAGCGGTTTTCACTTTTTTTACGAGTTGATGAAAAGATGAATGAAATCACGCGATCTCTGTAACGAGTATTTCCATTGGCTGCTAGAGCTGTCCATCAAAACCGTGAAACTCTGTGTGATGTTTCATCTCTACAGTTTATTCAGCTTATTCTATCACATGGTTATAAACATGATTTATATTTGTGATGTTTGTAGTTTTCTAAAAACACATTCGTATCTGATATTTATATGGACTAAGCGTTTACATGGACTGTTTTAATTAACACTTTTTTTATATAGCTACAGTCAATTACTTATAGATAATGTTTGCTAACTTGACTGTTTCAGGTATTTATAGATGTTTAAATGGTAATTTTGTATTTCCCAGTATTCTTTCTGCACAAACACAGTATTAAAGGGTTTTCTTAATAGATCTATGAAATAATCATATCTGTGTTTTGATGCTTTATTGATGCCTTATATTAGATCAAAACATTATGGTTGGTGCACCTGTTTTCAGTGTCAGGGTCATGAACAGGAAAAGATCCTCACTTTTGTCAGATAATGTGCTTTCTACAATGAATTTAGATTTAATAATTCTATCATATTTTATGAATGTTTTATTGGTAAACACGTTCTTGCAATAACAATGTGCATAACTGTTCAAATTTTGCTTAATTATTAGTTTGCGATTAATTAAGATGAATACATATATATTAGGGCTGTCACACGATTAAAAAATTTTATCGAGATTAATCTCGATTAATTTTGTTCTTTAATCGCGATTAATCTCGATTAAAATTTTTAATCGTGTGACAGCCCTAAAATAAATATATTTAAACATTTCACAGTTGTTTACAAAAACAACTCTTTCTTTTTGGTTTTAAACAATAATGAGTAAATATCGCTCCGTCATGTAGTAACCGGCCCACGGGTGTTTAGAAAAGACACACGTCAGTTAGGACCCACCCCACCACCCTCGTTCTAGGTATAAACGTCCAATAACTGGTGAGAACGAGTCCTGAATGATTCAGCGTGCATACAGAGAAGATAATCTCTCCATCATTAGTGCCACCTCCACCCTTCAAACCACCGAAACTTGTCTGAACTTGAATGTGAACCAAGCTGTGACACACTGTGGGAACACAGGGAGACGTCAAGAGAGGATTTAAAAGCCTCTCATCGACTTGTAAATCAAGGTCAGGCACTCGGGAATCGGAAATGACTAAACTGGAAGGGGGGATCCAGAAGAAGCTGGTGTAAAGAAGGCATATTATACATAATCACACAGGAACCAGTTTATTTTCTTACCACAGGCAGGCCGTGGCAATCCCAGCCGAAGCGTCGGTCCACATGGAAGCCGCTCTGATGGGCGAACCGGGTCACGATGTCCTTTATGGTGCCCGCCAGAATGTGGCCATAATGGGGGAGACCGGTGGCAAAAGGCGGCCCATCGTAGAACGTGTACCTGAGAGCACAAACACAAACCAGTTATCAGTCTGTCGCCTCACAGCAACAAGTCCCTGTGTTATAGTCCTTTCTGTGTGGAGTTTGCATGTTCTCCCTGTGCTGTGTTTGTGTGTGTTTCCTCCGGGTGCTCCGGTTTCTTCCCACAAGGCCAAAGGCGTGCAAGTGCGGTGTGTGTGTGCCCTGCGACCTGTCTGAGGTGTTTCCTGCCTTTCGCCTAATGAATCTGCCCCACTGCAGCCCTGACCAGGATAAAACAGTGGTAAAACAGACAGTAAACAAACAAATGTACATAAATCAAAAGATCTAACAATTATTCATATAAAAATGATGATAATCATAATTTATAGACGTATACATACGGACATAAAACCCTCAGGAAGCTCCTCTCACCTGGGCCTGTTTTTGGATTGTTTAAGGCATTCCTGGAAGCAGTCCTTCTCGTTCCAGAATTTGAGGATGCGTTCCTCCTCAGAAGGAAAACTGATCGACTCTGGTACTGGTTCCACCATCACGTCTACAGCAGAGAAACACAGTTCACAGCAGATCTTAGCTACGTCTCTGGCTGCTGATGCTCCAGAGGCAGTTTGGAATGAACCAGCAAGTTTGCCAAACAGTTTTACCTACTATGTCCTTTACTTTACTACAGAGCAGGTAATACTAGTGGGGTCAATAATGTATTTATTCATTTATTCATAATCAATGGCACACAAATGAACCGGGCCGTGTACAACTGCTTCCACACATTCAGATATTTTACAGTAGACACACTTATAATGTTCATCATCAGATACTGAACATCAGAACTGCCTTTGACACCTATTGAGCCTTCAGCCCAGAGCAGCATTTAAAAACAAAGAGGAAGAACTACATTTAAAATAACAAAAAAAGATCCATGTGTGTGTGGACGGGGCCTAAGATTCAAACCACAGAATTAGAAGAGCTGTCCAAACTATTGCATGTATTAAAAATCATTTTTTAATTTTGATGATTATTGCCATTATTGTTGTTAATGTAATTATTATAATATTCTAAACCTCATAATTACTATTTTAATGAATAGTTTGATAACTAGCAAAATTTTATCAATTACACAGTAATACTTTATTATTTATTATTATTATTATTAACGAGTTTTATTACAGTGATTTACAACTGTTATAATTGTTATTATCAATTATTATTATAATTATCATTGTGCTTTTCAATATTTTTATTATGAATTTACTTATTATTATTATTTTTATTATCATTATAATTGCTATTCCTACATTTACGATAATTCATATTACGGAGTCATTATTATAATTATTATTAATATAATTATTATTTTTACACTAGCTGCTGTACTACTGTTTTTATTTTGATGATTATTAGTACCATTATTGTTGTAACTGTAATTATTATAATATTAGAAACTTTATAATGACTATTTTATGTATATTTTGATGATTTGTATTATTTTAACCTTTTTAACCTTTATTGTTATAAGTTATTACTATTATTATTGTTTATATGAGTTTTATTACAATGACTTACAACTGTTATAATGGTTATTATCACTGTTATGATGAAAATTCATAACAAGTTGTGATTATTATTATTGTATTATTTATATTGTTTTTATTATCATTATAATTGCTATTCCTACATTTACGATTATTCATATTACATTGTCATTATTATTAGTAGTATAATTATAATGATTGTATTTATTATTTTTACACTGTTATTATTATTATTATTATTATAACATTATTATACCATTATTATATACCTACTATACTTTTGCTGGTATAGTTTATTACTATTATTATTGTCAGGAGTTTTAATGGTTATTATTATTATTCTAATAAGCTATTATTACTATTCTTAATATTATTATATTTGTGATTATTCATATTTTATTGTGAATTTACTCATTTTTATTATTATTATACTTAACGGAAATTCATATTGTGATAATTATTGTTGTATTATTAAAATTCTTTTATTATCATTATAATTTTGTTATTCCTACATACAGTGCTGGCCAAAAGTATTGGCACCCCTGCAATTCTGTCAGATAATACTCAATTTCTTCCAGAAAATGATTGCAATCACAAATGCTTTGGTATTAATATCTTCATTTATTTTGCTTGCAATAAAAAAACACAAAAGAGAATGAAAAAAAAGTCAAATCAATTATCATTTTACACAAAACTCCAAAAATGGGCCGGACAAAAGTATTGGCACCCTCAGCCTAATACTTGGTAGCACAACCTTTAGACAAAATAACTGCGAACAACCGCTTCCGGTAACCATCAATGAGTGTCTTACAATGCCCTGCTGGAATTTTAGACCATTCTTCTTTGGCAAACTGCTCCAGGTCCCTGAGATTTGAAGGGTGCCTTCTCCAAACTGCCATTTTGAGATCTCTCCACAGGTGTTCTATGGGATTCAGGTCTGGACTCATTGCTGGCCACTTTAGAAGTCTCCAGTGCTTTCTCTCAAACCATTTTCTAGTGCTTTTTGAAGTGTGTTTTGGGTCATTGTCCTGCTGGAAGACCCATGACCTCTGAGGGAGACCCAGCTTTCTCACACTGGGCCCTACATTATGCTGCAAAATTTGTTGGTAGTCTTCAGACTTCATAATGCCATGCACACGGTCAAGCAGTCCAGTGCCAGAGGCAGCAAAGCAACCCCAAAACATCAGGGAACCTCCGCCATGTTTGACTGTAGGGACCGTGTTCTTTTCTTTGAAGGCCTCGTTTTTTTTTCCCTGTAAACTCTATGTTGATGCCTTTTCCCAAAAAGCTCTACTTTTGTCTCATCTGACCAGAGAACATTCTTCAAAACGTTTTTGGCTTTCTCAGGTAAGTTTTGGCAAACTCCAGCCTGGCTTTTTTATGTCTCTGGGTCAGAAGTGGGGTCTTCCTGGGTATCCTACCATAGAGTCCCTTTTCATTCAGACGCCGACGGATTGTACGGGTTGACACTGTTGTACCCTCGGACTGCAGGGCAGCTTGAACTTGTTTGGATGTTAGTCGAGGTTCTTTATCCACCATCCGCACAATCTTTCGTTGAAATCTCTCGTCAATTTTTCTTTTCCGTCCACATCTAGGGAGGTTAGCCACAGTGCCATGGGCTTTAAACTTCTTGATGACACTGCGCACGGTAGACACAGGAACATTCAGGTCTTTGGAGATGGACTTGTAGCCTTGAGATTGCCCATGCTTCCTCACAATTTTGCTTCTCAAGTCCTCAGACAGTTCTTTGATCTTCTTTCTTTTCTCCATGCTCAATGTGGTACACACAAGGACACAGGACAGAGGTTGAGTCAACTTTAATCCATTTTAACTGGCTGCAAGTGTGATTTAGTTATTGCCACCACCTGTTATGTGCCACAGGTAAGTAACAGGTGCTGTTAATTACACAAATTAGAGAAGCATCACATGATTTTTCAAAGGGTGCCAATACTTTTGTCCACCCCCTTTTTTATGTTTGGTGTGGAATTATATCCAATTTGGCTTTTTGACAATTCTTTTTGTGGTTTTCCATTGAAGACAAATTAAATGAACATTTTAATATCAAAGCATTTGTAATTGCAATCATTTTCTGGAAGAAATTGAGTATTATCTGACAGAATTGCAGGGGTGCCAATACTTTTGGCCAGCACTGTATACGATAATCCATATTACGTTGTTATTATTATTATTATTATTATTATAATTATTGTATTTATTATTTTGACACTAGCCTCTATCACAGGAAAGTACACTTCATCGTTAGCATTAGCATTAGCACGCTGACTGTCTGAAATAAAACTTCTCACAGCAGAGATATAAAGCGCTCACATTAACACTCTAATAAACATAACTGGGTTTTAATGTAATAATAAATATAATAATAAATATAATTCAGTAACGAGATTTTAATAAACAAACTGTTACTCACACGAGGAGACAGGAGAGGGACCGGGTGGCCGGAAATGATGCAAGAGGAAGAAAAGCATGAGCGGAAATAAACACGCCGAGAGAAGCGTCCTTATAATTATGGCTTCGTTTATTCATACTAATCATATTTCTGTAATACCTGTGTTTTAATGATCATTCATGAGTGTTTTAATGTGTGTGTGTGTGTGCAGTTTTGTGTTTGCTATTATTTATAAATAATGTGTTTATGTCATATTAGTGACCCAAATATTCAAAATATTTTAAATTAATGAATCATTAAATGAATGTAACGCAGAAACGTTGTAACTGTTATTATTATTGTTATGATAATGAGCCAGATGAACCATTTAAGTGGTATAGGGATGGCACAGTGGCTCGGTGGATAGCACTGTCGCCTCACAGCAAGGAGGTCCTGGGTTTGATCCCCAGGTGAAGTTTGCATGTTCTCCCCATACAAAGACGTGCAAGTGAGGTGAATTGGAAATGTAAAACTGTCCATGACTGTGTTTGATATTAAAAACTTGTGAACTGATTCCTTCCTGACACGACCCTCCCTATTTATCCGGGCTTGGGACCGGCACTACAATGCACCGGTCTGTGCATCCCAGCGGCTAGGTAACTATGGGACAATTCAGTGTCTCCAATTAGCCTAGCGGCATGTCTTTGGACTGTGGGAGGAAACCGGAGCACCCGGGGATCGAACCCAGGACCTTCTCGCTGTGAGGCGACAGTGCCGCCCCTGCTCTTACATTTCCATTTGCAGCATTTAGCAGATGCTTTTATCCAAAGCGACTGAATACAGTTCGAGCAATTGAGGGTTAGGGGCCTTGCTCAGGGGCCCAGCAGTGGCGACTTGGCCATGGTGGGGCTTGAACCGGTAACCTTGTGATTACAAGTATAATTACAATGTATGATCGGGTGGCACGGGGGCTAAGTGGGTATCACTGTCGCCTCACAGCAAGAAGGTCCTGGGTTCGATCCCCAGGCGGGGCGGTCCGGGTCCTTTCTGTGTGGAGTTTGCATGTTCTCCCCGTGCCTGCGTGGGTTTCCTCCCACAGTCCAAAGACGTGCAAGTGAGGTGACTTGAAGACACTAAATTGTCCATGTCTGTGTTCGATATAAACTTGTGAACTGATGAATCTTGTGTCATGAGTAACTACCGTTCCTGTCATGAATGTAACCAAAACTGTAAAACATGACGTTAAAATCCTAATAAACAAACAAACAAACAATGTATGATCACATTGCAGCAGCGCTTCATCAGACTCGCACATGCGCACACGTGTAAAAGATCGAGGGGAAGTGAGGAAGGGTGAATCACTCCGCTAAATTGAGACGCACCCCTGAGAATGAGTCTCTCCTGGTGCCCCTCCTAAAAGATGTTTATGAGAATGAGTTCGTTCTGTAGCTCGTCTCTGCTGTTCCACACCTACTAAATCTGCCGGAGAAGCGCTCCTGTACATTACAAGTGTCGGTGGTGCGGATTCAGGATGCATTCAGACACAGTGGACAAATCTGGATCACCCAGAAAGCGGATCAGTTCTCGGGGAATGAGCGAGGAAGAGTCGCTCCGACACCTCATACAGGAGGTCAGTCTGATATCCAAATAATAAACCCGTTTATTTACATTTTAGTTTGGGTGGAACCATGAAGAAATCCATTCCTGATCCTGTGTGTGTGTGTGTGTGTGTGTGTGTGTGTGTGTGTGTGTGTGTGTGTGTGTGTGATTGTGAAATCCTAATTCGGGACTCTTGAATCGTTGTATAGAAACTGGTAAAATATTCACACAATTTTATGGACACCCCTTTTAACCCCCTTTAAAAGTCTTTCAGCAATCATATAAAGGACATGATATGCTTCTGAGTTTGCAGCAACAGTTTAGGGAAGGCCCTTTCCTGTTCCAGGATGTCCTGCCCTGGGTTCGATCCCCGGGTGGGGCGGTCCGGGTCCTTTGTGTGGAGTTTGCATGTTCTCCCCGTGTCAGCGTGGGTTTCCTCCGGGAGCTCCGGTTTCCTCCCACAGTCCAAAGACGTGCAAGTGAGGTGAATTGGAGACACTAAATTGTCCATGACTGTGTTCGATATAATCTTGTGACCTGGTGAATCTTGTGTAATGAGTGACTACCGTTCCTGTCATGAATGTGACCAAAGTGTAAAACATGACGTTAAAATCCTAAACAAACAAACTGAATGGGCACAAATTCCCACAGGCGTACTTCATGGTCTTGTGAGAAGCCTCCTCAGAAGAGCGGCTGGTCACTCTGTTTCAATACCAGTTGTTTTTTTTTTAAATGGGACGTCCAACAAGCTCATGGTCAGGTGTCCAAATACTTTTGACCACATAGTATATCACACATTAGTTTATCTGCTGTGTCACTAAACTTCACAACTTTTGCTCTTCATGTCGTCCATTCATTTTCTCTTTACTCCTTTATCCTGGTCTGAGTCACAGTGGGTCCGGGAACACCCTGGTCAGGGCGCCAGTCCAACACTGGGCATCTCACACTCACACGCTTTTCTCGCTGGGTCACACTTTAAAGCAGCCAATCCACCTACCTGGATCTGAAAGGTTAAAGCCTTTGAAGAAGCTTCAGCACCATCTGAGATTAAAGGCAGCATAATAAAAAGGAGATGTTACATCGGTTGCTATGGTTACTACATGTCACACCGTAGTAATAGCGTGTTATTACAATGGTACGTCATGGTTACTCTGTTACAACATGTTACACCGTAAAATATAACTTAATATTACTAAGGTACACTGTGGTTACTAAGGTTACTACATGTTATATCATTACAGCATTATGACATTACTCTGGGACTTAATAGTTTCCATGGTTTCATCCTTTATATGTTATGATGTGATCATAACACCACCATGAGACAAGATTGGTTACTATGGTTACTGTGTGTTACATCATAACATTACTATGATATTACAGTGGTACTTTTTTAGTAACAGATTTATTGTAATGATATCATGATGTTACGTGGTTACCATGGTTACCTTATAATTACACAGTAATGCTACCATAATGTTACTTTAAGGTTACTATGGTTACGTTATATTACACAGTAATGCTACAATGTTGTTACAATGTTACTATGGTTATCTTATATTACACAGTAATGCTACCATGGTGTTACAATGGTACTTCATGGTTACTAAGGTTACCTTGTATGTTACAATAGTACTTTACGGTTACTATGGTTAACTTATATTACCCAGTAATGCTACAACGTTGTTACAGTGTTACTTTAAGGTTACTGTGGTTACGTTACATTACACAGTAATGCTACCACAATGTTACAGTGGTACTTTACGGTTACTGTGGTTACCTTCTATTACCCAGTAATGCTACAACTTTGTTACAGTGTTACTTTAAGGTTACTGTGGTTACGTTACATTACACAGTAATGCTGCCACGATGTTACAATGGTACATTAAGGTTACTGTGGTTACTTTGAATTACACAGTAATGCTATAATGTTGTTACAGTGTTACTTTAATGTTACTATGGTTGCCATATATTACACAGTAATGCTATAATGTTGTTACAATGTTACTTTAAGGTTACTATGGTTGCCATATATTACACAGTAGTGCTACTATGGTTTTATTGTGATGCATCATGGTAACTTGGTCACTGTAAAGCAGTAATGGTGTACTAATACAGGTTTTATTTTTGTAAATAATGGCTGCTATGGTTACTAAATGTTATGTTAAAGTCACTCCTAAATGATTAGGTATCGTTTTTCAGATTTCTGCTCAGTGCTGCTGAGAACTGCGTTTTATCTTTGGAATCTTTGGATTTGATCTATCACTGATGGTAACGGGAGGGTCAGATGGACGTAATCTTATTTCCTCCTAACCACACACGTCACGTCTGAACTCAGAATCATTAACAACGTTCACTGAGGTTTCCTATTTCTCATAATGTAATCGGTTTCTGTAAACACACGTGCTGTATGCGGCTCACTGTACCGTACTGTACCGTACTGTACCGTGTACTGTAGCATTAACCTGAAGCTCATGTGTGATTTGGTTTTTTTGGTCAGGCTGAAGAAACCCCCAAGCGTTTACTCCGCAGAGACAGCAGATATGGCTCGCTCAGACGAGGAGACACAAGAGGAAGTCAGGTAAACATTTCTAATACTTCAACATTTAACCAAACAAAACAGAACAGGATTAAATATTTATCAGAGCCTGAGGAACCACCTGAATTCCACAACCGACCATGAACTGGTGAGTAAAGAAGAGCCGAGCTGACAAAGAAATTCAAGCTGAACAGCCCAGACTTGCAAATAATTCAGCCCAGACTGTTTATATAAATATACAACATGCTGGATAGTCCACGTTTAAATAAATGGGATCAGACTGTGAGTTTTACTTTAAACAAATGTACTCGGGTTGTGTGGGATCGTTTTACTCTGCGGTGCTCACCACACCAACATTCAAAACATCCATCACGGCTCCAGTACAGCTCCAGTACATCCCAGTAAAGCTCCAGTACATCTCAGTACAGCTCCAGTACAGTTCCAGTCAGACTGATGATACGTCTTTATTATGTAACATGGAAAGACAGGATGTCCAGTCATCCTGCTCAGTACAGCGTTCAGTGCTGTGTGGTCAGTACAGTGGTAAGGTGAGGAAGTGACCACATCAGCAGAGGATTCATCTGCACAGACACTCCAGGGAAATTACTGTTCTAAGATTCTTTTGTATTTTTTGTGTTTGTATCAGAGTGAAGAGGATTCTGTGGAGAGCACCGCCATGGTATTTATTCACATCTCACCTGATCCAACACCCAACATAAATCATTCTGTAACACCCAACATTATTAAATCATTCTGTAACACCCAACATAAATCATTCTGTAACACCCAACATAAATCATTCTGTAACACCCAACATTAATCATTCTGTAACACCCAACATTATTAAATCATTCTGTAACACCCAACATTAATCATTCTGTAACACCCAACATTATTAAATCATTCTGTAACACCCAACATAAATCATCCTGTAACACCCAACATTATTAAATCATTCTGTAACACCCAACATTAATCATTCTGTAACACCCAACATTATTAAATCATTCTGTAACACCCAACATTATTAAATCATTCTGTAACACCCAACATTATTAAATCATTCTGTAACACCCAACATTAATCATTCTGTAACACCCAACATAAATCATTCTGTAACACCCAACATTAATCATTCTGTAACACCCAACATTAATCATCCTGTAACACCCAACATAAATCATTCTGTAACACCCAACATTATTAAATCATTCTGTAACACCCAACATAAATCATTCTGTAACACCCAACATAAATCATTCTGTAACACCCAACATTATTAAATCATTCTGTAACACCCAACATAAATCATTGTGTAACACCCAACATAAATCATTCTGTAACACCCAACATAAATCATTCTGTAACACCCAACATTAATCATCCTGTAACACCCAACATAAATCATTCTGTAACACCCAACATTATTAAATCATCCTGTAACACCCAACATAAATAATTCTGTAACACCCAACATAAATCATTCTGTAACACCCAACATTATTAAATCATTCTGTAACACCCAACATAAATCATCCTGTAACACCCAACATTATTAAATTATTCTGTAACACCCAACATACAGTGTATCACAAAAGTGAGTACACCCCTCACATTTCTGCAGATATTTAAGTATATCTTTTCATGGGACAACACTGACAAAATGACACTTTGACACAATGAAAAGTAGTCTGTGTGCAGCTTATATAACAGTGTAAATTTATTCTTCCCTCAAAATAACTCAATATACAGCCATTAATGTCTAAACCACCGGCAACAAAAGTGAGTACACCCCTTAGTGAAAGTTCCTGAAGTGTCAATATTTTGTGTGGCCACCATTATTTCCCAGAACTGCCTTAACTCTCCTGGGCATGGAGTTTACCAGAGCTTCACAGGTTGCCACTGGAATGCTTTTCCACTCCTCCATGACGACATCACGGAGCTGGCGGATATTCGAGACTTTGCGCTCCTCCACCTTCCGCTTGAGGATGCCCCAAAGATGTTCTATTGGGTTTAGGTCTGGAGACATGCTTGGCCAGTCCATCACCTTTACCCTCAGCCTCTTCAATAAAGCAGTGGTCGTCTTAGAGGTGTGTTTGGGGTCATTATCATGCTGGAACACTGCCCTGCGACCCAGTTTCCAGAGGGAGGGGATCATGCTCTGCTTCAGTATTTCACAGTACATATTGGAGTTCATGTGTCCCTCAATGAAATGTAACTCCCCAACACCTGCTGCACTCATGCAGCCCCAGACCATGGCATTCCCACCACCATGCTTGACTGTAGGCATGACACACTTATCTTTGTACTCCTCACCTGATTGCCGCCACACATGCTTGATACCATCTGAACCAAACAAATTAATCTTGGTCTCATCAGACCATAGGACATGGTTCCAGTAATCCATGTCCTTTGTTGACATGTCTTCAGCAAACTGTTTGCGGGCTTTCTTGTGTAGAGACTTCAGAAGAAGCTTCCTTCTGGGGTGACAGCCATGCAGACCAATTTGATGTAGTGTGCGGCGTATGGTCTGAGCACTGACAGGCTGACCTCCCACCTTTTCAATCTCTGCAGCAATGCTGACAGCACTCCTGCGCCTATCTTTCAAAGACAGCAGTTGGATGTGACGCTGAGCACGTGCACTCAGCTTCTTTGGACGACCAACGCGAGGTCTGTTCTGAGTGGACCCTGCTCTTTTAAAACGCTGGATGATCTTGGCCACTGTGCTGCAGCTCAGTTTCAGGGTGTTGGCAATCTTCTTGTAGCCTTGGCCATCTTCATGTAGCGCAACAATTCGTCTTTTAAGATCCTCAGAGAGTTCTTTGCCATGAGGTGCCATGTTGGAACTTTCAGTGACCAGTATGAGAGAGTGTGAGAGCTGTACTACTAAATTGAACACACCTGCTCCCTATGCACACCTGAGACCTAGTAACACTAACAAATCACATGACATTTTGGAGGGAAAATGACAAGCAGTGCTCAATTTGGACATTTAGGGGTGTAGTCTCTTAGGGGTGTACTCACTTTTGTTGCCGGTGGTTTAGACATTAATGGCTGTATATTGAGTTATTTTGGGGGAAGAATAAATTTACACTGTTATATAAGCTGCACACAGTCTACTTTTCATTGTGTCAAAGTGTCATTTTGTCAGTGTTGTCCCATGAAAAGATATACTTAAATATCTGCAGAAATGTGAGGGGTGTACTCACTTTTGTGATACACTGTAAATCATTCTGTAACACCCAACATAAATCATTGTGTAACACCCAACATAAATCATTCTGTAACACCCAACATTATTAAATCATTCTGTAACACCCAACATAAATCATCCTGTAACACCCAACATTATTAAATCATTCTGTAACACCCAACATAAATCATCCTGTAACACCCAACATTATTAAATCATTCTGTAACACCCAACATAAATCATCCTGTAACACCCAACATTAATCATCCTGTAACACCCAACATAAATCATTCTGTAACACCCAACATTAATCACCCTGTAACACCCAACATAAATCATTCTGTAACACCCAACATTATTAAATCATCCTGTAACACCCAACATAAATAATTCTGTAACACCCAACATAAATCATTCTGTAACACCCAACATTATTAAATCATTCTGTAACACCCAACATAAATCATCCTGTAACACCCAACATTATTAAATTATTCTGTAACACCCAACATAAATCATTCTGTAACACCCAACATAAATCATTGTGTAACACCCAACATAAATCATTCTGTAACACCCAACATTAATCATCCTGTAACACCCAACATAAATCATTCTGTAACACCCAACATTATTAAATCATCCTGTAACACCCAACATAAATAATTCTGTAACACCCAACATAAATCATTCTGTAACACCCAACATTATTAAATCATTCTGTAACACCCAACATAAATCATCCTGTAACACCCAACATTATTAAATTATTCTGTAACACCCAACATAAATCATTCTGTAACACCCAACATAAATCATTGTGTAACACCCAACATAAATCATTCTGTAACACCCAACATTAATCATCCTGTAACACCCAACATAAATCATTCTGTAACACCCAACATTATTAAATCATCCTGTAACACCCAACATAAATAATTCTGTAACACCCAACATAAATCATTCTGTAACACCCAACATTATTAAATTATTCTGTAACACCCAACATAAATCATTCTGTAACACCCAACATAAATCATTGTGTAACACCCAACATAAATCATTCTGTAACACCCAACATTATTAAATCATTCTGTAACACCCAACATAAATCATCCTGTAACACCCAACATTATTAAATCATTCTGTAACACCCAACATAAATCATCCTGTAACACCCAACATTATTAAATCATTCTGTAACACCCAACATAAATCATCCTGTAACACCCAACATTAATCATCCTGTAACACCCAACATAAATCATTCTGTAACACCCAACATTAATCATCCTGTAACACCCAACATAAATCATTCTGTAACACCCAACATTATTAAATCATCCTGTAACACCCAACATAAATAATTCTGTAACACCCAACATAAATCATTCTGTAACACCCAACATTATTAAATCATTCTGTAACACCCAACATAAATCATCCTGTAACACCCAACATTATTAAATTATTCTGTAACACCCAACATAAATCATTCTGTAACACCCAACATAAATCATTGTGTAACACCCAACATAAATCATTCTGTAACACCCAACATTATTAAATCATTCTGTAACACCCAACATAAATCATCCTGTAACACCCAACATTATTAAATCATTCTGTAACACCCAACATAAATCATCCTGTAACACCCAACATTATTAAATCATTCTGTAACACCCAACATAAATCATCCTGTAACACCCAACATTATTAAATCATTCTGTAACACCCAACATTAATCATTCTGTAACACCCAACATTAATCATTCTGTAACACCCAACATAAATCATTCTGTAACACCCAACATAAATCATTCTGTAACACCCAACATTATTAAATCATTCTGTAACACCCAACATAAATCATTCTGTAACACCCAACATTATTAAATCATTCTGTAACACCCAACATTAATCATTCTGTAACACCCAACATTAATCATTCTGTAACACCCAACATAAATCATTCTGTAACACCCAACATAAATCATTCTGTAACACCCAACATTATTAAATCATTCTGTAACACCCAACATTAATCATCCTGTAACACCCAACATAAATCATTCTGTAACACCCAACATTATTAAATCATCCTGTAACACCCAACATAAATAATTCTGTAACACCCAACATAAATCATTCTGTAACACCCAACATTATTAAATCATTCTGTAACACCCAACATAAATCATCCTGTAACACCCAACATTATTAAATTATTCTGTAACACCCAACATAAATCATCCTGTAACACCCAACATAAATAATTCTGTAACACCCAACATAAATCATTCTGTAACACCCAACATTATTAAATCATTCTGTAACACCCAACATAAATCATCCTGTAACACCCAACATTATTAAATCATTCTGTAACACCCAACATAAATCATCCTGTAACACCCAACATTATTAAATCATTCTGTAACACCCAACATAAATCATCCTGTAACACCCAACATTATTAAATCATTCTGTAACACCCAACATTAATCATTCTGTAACACCCAACATTAATCATCCTGTAACACCCAACATAAATCATTCTGTAACACCCAACATAAATCATTCTGTAACACCCAACATTATTAAATCATTCTGTAACACCCAACATAAATCATTCTGTAACACCCAACATTATTAAATCATTCTGTAACACCCAACATTATTAAATCATTCTGTAACACCCAACATTAATCATTCTGTAACACCCAACATAAATCATTCTGTAACACCCAACATAAATCATTCTGTAACACCCAACATTATTAAATCATTCTGTAACACCCAACATTAATCATTCTGTAACACTGTGTGTAACTCAGTATAAACTGTCTGCTACTGATCACAGTACAGTGATGATGGAAATGTAGATGATGAAATTCACATTATTACAGTCACAGTCATAACTGCAATCATAACTGTAGATATTCCTGTTATTATAGCTGTAGTCACAACTGTAGTCATAACTGTAATCATAGCTTATAACTGTAATAATAGTTTACAACTGCTGTCATAACTGTAATAATAACTGCTGTCATAACTGTAATTATAACTGTAGTCATAACTGTAATCATAACTGCTGTCATAACTGTATATATAACTAGTCATAACTGTAATCATAACTGTAGTCATAAATGTAATACATAACTAGTCATAACTGTAGTCTCAGCTATAGTCATTACTGTAATCATAACTGTAGTCATAACTGTAGTTATAACTGTAATCATAACTAGTCACAGCTGTAGTCATTACTGTTACTATAACTGTAGTTATTACTGTTATTATAACTGTAGCAGATATCATGATGATAACCGTTCTGAGAAGAATAAAACTGTAAAATACGGTGGAGATGAAGCGATTGTGAGTGTGAGCGGCAACACTGACGCACTTCACACTTTCCTGCACTTCCTTCCTCTTTAAACACAGATGTTTTTTACTCTTCTGAGCGTGAGCTCTTTATTATTAAATCATAAAATCACAAACTGCACTCAATCTGGACCCCTGAGCGATGGAGGGAGTAAACCTGACGTATTTACGTAGCATCCTCACCTCCCACGTTCCCCCGCCGCTCCCCTTTATCTCGCGGTACACACGCGCTGGTGAGGAGGACGCGGTTCGGGACGTGGTTCTGGGAAACCTGTCAGCTGATTGAGGAGGTTTTTGTGTTTCGGTGCAGATGGAGCTGCAGGCGGATTACGAGGCGTGTCTGGAGGAGCTGCGGAGCGTCGAGCGGCACCAGGACGTCCTACTGTTCCAGCTGGACTGTCTCCACGACACCCTCGAGGGAGCGGAGGAGGCTCTCGCCGACACTCGGAGGGAGAATAAACAGCTCAGCACAGTATAAACACACCGCGCAGCGTTTATGTTCTCGTCCCACAGCAACACAGAGCGAGTCCAACACCTCATAACACCAGAGTAACATGACTGGACTGTAGTTGGAGAAAAATTATTTTATTTATGCATTTTCCCCCAATCTTCCTTCCAGAATAGACATATCCACTTCCCTGGTCATATAACACACGCCCCCTCTGACACGTGTGCACTGACCGCTTCTTTTCACCTGCGCGGAGATCCGTACCACGCACAGAGAGTCATGCAGAGATCCCCCACCCCCCCAGTGCAGCACCATCGACCAGCCAGCAGAGGGCGTAATCACATCAGTTATGAGGAATCCGCTATCCAATCGTCATCCGTACAGGTGCCCGACCGGCCGATAGCAGAGCTGAGATTGGAACTCATGAGTTTAAAATGTCAGTGCTGGTGGGCTGGTGCCCATTTTTACAACCTTCCTCAATCAGGGTCAGGGTCTGCAGCAGTGGATGAGATACAACCCGAGGGAATTGGATAGGACTAAATTGAGAGAAAAAGGAAGAAATGCATAAATAGAATTTAAAAAGTAGGTCCACTTCCTTAAAATATGGTCTTTTCTGCAAATTACATGCACATTATTTCTATCTGCTGAATTTAATACATTAAACAAACTTCAAAGTATTAAATGTGTCGTTTTTCTCTTTGATCTGAGGGGTCCAAACGAACACGTTTGATCTTATTCTGTGATTGGTTCTCTGGCTGTAGGAACTGGAGCATGAGAAGGAACAGAGGAGGAAGCTGGAGGTGACGATAGCATCGCTGGTACAGGAGGTGGAGCAATTAAAGGAGGTTAGTGTGTGTGTGTGGGAGTGTGTGTGTGTGTGTGTGTGTGTGTTGGGCACTTATATAATCACTCAGTCTGAAAAAATAACGTTAGTCTGCAGTCTGAGTCTGATTATATAACCGAACCGAACTGGTCCACTCCCCCTCCAGTCCCTCTGTAATAATACAGTAAGAGAACTACAGGGATCCCTGACTGCAGAAAGACCTTTAAAATCAGAAGTAAAAATATTTTATAAATTATTTATCCAATAATCCATCAGATTCATGTCACCATAATAATAATATTAATAATATGAATTGTTATGGTGGCGCAGTGAGCAGCGCTGTCACCTCACGGCTCAGCAGTTAAGTTTCTGGTGTAGTAATCAGAAGGTTACCAGTTCAAACCCCACCACTGCCAAGTTGCCACTGGTGGGCCCCTGAGCAAGGCCCTCAAGCCTCAACTGCTCAAATTGTATTCAGTCATAATTGTAAGTCATTTAAAAATAAAAGCGCCTGATAAATGCCGCAAATGAAATGAAGGTTCTGGGTTCGATTCCCAGGTGGTGCGGTCTGGGTCCTCCTTTGGGTTTTTTATGGGACTTATGAGAGGAAACACAGACACAGGGAGAACATGCAAACTCCACATGGAAAAGACCTGGTCCACCTGGGAATTGAACCCAGGACCTTCTTGTTTTCGCTGCTTACTGCATGGGTCGATAGGTAGGTAGGTAGGTAGGTAGATAGATGGATAGATAGATAGACAGATAGATTAGATAGATAGACAGACAGATAGACAGAGTGGTTTGGATTCCTCAAGGTGTTTGGAACCTGTCTTTGTAAATTCGCTCCACATTGGCACCATCTACTCATGGAATCGCTGGACATTCCTTATGTTGCGTCCCATCCAGCTCAGGGTTTGATTGGTTTGGTCCGAGGTGGTTTTTTGACTCATCGTGACCTCTCACATGGTTCTGTATAAACTCTAGAGACTGCTGTGGCAGACGTGCCAACTCGAACCACACGTCAAACATCTGGCAACACCCACACTACGCCCAGAGTCGCTCAGATCACACTGTTTCTCTCTCTGATGTTTGAATTTGACTTGACACTGCGCTGCTGCTGCTGCTTCTACATGACTGGATGATCAGAGAATGACATGAATGAGGGTGTCCACTGGTGCCAACTTTTGAGGAAGGGGGTTAAGCGGGGGCAGAATTTGGTACATCACCCATGGTTTACTCTGTCATGGTGTATGTGTTTATTTTGGGGGCACTGTTGGTGCTGCACACCTCCTACCATCCTGGTTTAATCCACACCTCTGGAGTTCCAATATCAGCTCTGCTATCGGCCAGCCGGGCGCCTACACAGACAATAACTGGCTCGTCTGAGGGAGGGCGGGCCGGAGGGGATTCCTCATAACTGCTGCAATTACAATTTGAGTCATAACTGTTTATAACTGCACTCATTACTGTAATTATAACAGAGACGGGGGATAATGGAGATCAGTGCGTGACTCTCCGTGCATGATACGGATCTCTGTATGAATCCACCTGGTGCAGGTGAAAAGAAGTGGTTGGCTACTGCACACAAGTGTTAGCAGTCACATTCCACCTCGTGTTTTTTCACCTTCTGTTCTGTATTTGCGAGACACATCATGATCCTGAGCAGGATGGAACAGTGAGTAAGATGAATGAATGAATGAATGAATGAATGACTTAATTAATTACTTCATCTTTTTTGTGTTTTAGCAGGAAAGGAACTCGTTTGCATCCACCAGCGTAAGAGAAAAGATCGAGGCTGTGGGGAGAGAAGAAGAGGTTGATGGAAACGTTTCTAAAGAAACAGTTTTACCATCGACAGATCTCACCGGATCTCCTGCTGGATCTTCTGCTGGATCTGCTGGCTCTCTTGCTGGATCTGCCGCTGCTTACATTGCTGGGAAGTTCGTGATCTCGCTGTCCAAGTACATAAAGGCCGAGCCGAATCCGCCCAAGCCCGACGCCCTACAGCTTCCGTCCTCTACAGCGGGAACCTCGGTGGACCATGAAGTCACAGACGGTCCCGCAGCGCCCCCCTCTGACCAGGCCTCCGTCGAGCACGGCGCCGAAGATAACGACGAGAGCAGCGGGTACGAAGACGCGCCTTCGGATTTCTCGCCCGGCTCTGCGACCCCGGACGGGCTGACGGAACCCGGGCTGCCGGACGACGGGGAGAACGAACTGATCAGCGACGGGACCGATCCGAAAGCTTGTCTTCTGTCCTAGATCTAACACGGGTCCAGTCGTCTCGGCTACGTGCTTTTGTTTTTAGTTTACGTTTAGCAAATATACTAAGAATATCTGAAGCTAAGCTACTGATACTCGTTACATTCATACCGATCATGTACGTACCTGCTTTTTCCTAATTATTGATCAAACCATGCGGATCTGAAACAATCGTTATATTACTGAATGCTGTAGGTATTTTAGAACTGTTTACACGCCCTGATTTCTGCCGTGCTAGAGTGCGATATTTTATAGTCCAGCAGCGTGGCTTGTTTTACTGCTCAAAAATTATGTGCTTTTTTATTAATCCCACATTTTCCTGTCTCACCACATCTCATCCAAGCAAAATCTAATATCCAAGCTTAGATTGCTGAGATCTGAGGTTCGAATCTCACCCGTGTGCATGGATGTGAACTAGGAGGTGCCCTTATCAGTGCGCTCACTCTCAGTGCAGGTCCCAAACCTGGATAAAGTAAGAAGGTTGCATCAGGAAGGGCATTCAGGAGCAGCCAAACGAATCTTATCCAAGTAAAGAAGGGCAGAAAAGCAGAAACTTTATCATTTATATACAATATAATATCTAATTTGCTACGTCATTTTTATACCTGTCTGCACTGCTACTTGGCTAGTAAAGAAAGTGACCAGAATATTTATGGATCAGTGTGACAGAACACTGAACACCTTTATTCTTAATCTAATTTTGACTCTGTTAGTAATAATTCTGCATCACCAAACTGCTGAAAGTCTCATGGAGGAAGATGACGACCAGTAAGTGAGTGTACGATATAGCCAGAAGAGAAAAGGAGCTACTGAACCGCATCAAGTCCTGTGAGTTGTGTTACTTTGGGTGTGTTGAGGCGGGTACATGACAACATTGCAGGCAGCGTTACTGTATCAGCAAGAACCAACCGTGCATGCGTCAGAGAGACCAGGACAGGACGACAATGGACACTTTTGAGTGTATGAGTGTGTGTCAGGGTGTGATCTGTTTACTCTGCTGATTTAGTGGAGGCTTTGGGCTGTTGTACATCGTGTGTGTGTGTGTGTGTGTGTGTGTGTGTGTGTGTGTGTGTGTGTGGTTGTTTAGTCCGTGTTTATCTACATTAATGCAGAACTCTGTCTGTACTTGCTTCTGTATCTGCGTGCATTTCATTATTCTGGCCGCTAGATGGCTCCAATGCAACACTAATCATAGATCGGCAGGAAAGCATTGACGGTTGTATTACTGCCCGGCAGGGTGGTCAACACACACAACTGACCACATCTACAGGACATATTTGCCTCCTTTCCGTTGAAACAGCAGCTTCTACCGCGGTACAACCAACAGTGTTATATATCAATAAAAAATATATGAATAAAACAATATTAATAGACATTCTAGGGCTTTCCACATCAGCAAAAGTAATTTGACTCGGCATACTTGCCTCAGAGGATCGTTCAGGTCCTCATACCTGATTTGGCACAGTTTTTACACAGAATGCCCGGATGCCCTTCCTGATACCACCCTGCTTGTTTTATCCGGACCTGGGAGCAGAAATGAGAGTGCACTGATACAAGCATGTTCCAGTGGCTAGTCTGTTTTGGCGACAGCCGAGATTCGAACCCTAATCCCTGGGTCTTGACGGTCGTGGGCTACTGTACTTTACCGCTGCACCATTTGAGAACCTAAAGAGCTAAAATAAAAACGACTTCACCTTTTTCTGATTAGACGTGGTGAATCTACTCGATAATCGTCAACGACTCGATGAACGAGCTTAAAAACTTTTGTGGGATTTGGGTAAATATATTTTTCTATTCTTAAGTGATTTACTTGTTTGCAAGCAACACTCAGTTTTAAGCACTTTTAACTATTTAAATTTTAACTTTTAAGGTCAGATAAATCGATTCAATAACCAGGATCCTTTTAGGCCATAAATGAGACACACTTTTGATCTATAAACTGGTGAAATGACGCCCCTAGTGGCCACCGCCTGCTCTTCTCCGTCGACATTCCAGCTCAGGGTACAGGGTCCAGGCCGGGTTTGTGTGATTAGTTACAGCTTTAGTAAATACTGTTTGAGCACAGAATGCGGGCGCATGAAGACGCTTTTTGCACCGTGCAGTGATTCCTAACCTCCTGAACCTGAAGACCTGAAGTCCCGCGTCTGTGTAAATGCTGGATTTTATATTCTGTTTTTTTAACGCCTGCTGTCAGGTTTGATGTGTGATCCATGTAAACAGATCAGCTAGTTTTTACATTGTGTGGTTTAAATATGAAGAGAGTTTGTATTTTTTAGATGTTGCCTTTTCCCAAATACAGTTTCTACCTGACTCTGTTTCTGCGTCTTTTTTGTGCCACAGTTTGCAATGTTACAGCAGCTTCAGCCTCATATAAAAATGTTCATTTATGTATTAAAAATAGACATATAAAGATATATAAAAGGGTAAATAAAAAGGTATATAATAAAAGTATATGAGCGTGTATAGTGGTATATGGGGTGTATAGGGGTATATGAGGGTGTATGGGGGTGTACAGGGGTGTATGGGGGTAAACGGGTGTGTGGAGGTGTTTAGTGGTATATGTGGGTGTACAGGGGTATATGGGGGTGTATAGGGTTGTATAAGGATATATGGGGGTGTATAAGGGTGTATGGGGTGTACAGGGTTGTATAGGAGGTGTATAGTGTTTATCATTCAGTCATTCATTTATATTTATTTTCACAAACAACTTTATCCTGGTCAGGGTTGCAGTGGGTCTGACTCTACCCGGAAACCCAGGAACACTGACTTGTGTGTACACACCTCAAATCTAGAGACAGCAAATCGAATCACCACTGCTATATTTGGAGTACTTAAATGCATGCAGACGTGAGAAGAACATGCAAATCTCCCAAGAAACAAGGCTGGCACAAATTCTCACAGTAACACTCCAGAATTGTGTGAAAAGTTTCATCACAAGAGTGACGAATGTTATAATTAATATAACTAATGCCCATGGTTTTGGAATGGGAGGTCCAGCAAGCTCACAAGGTGGAGTGTCTATATACTTTTGCCTCTGACTTTGCAGCAACAGTTTAGGGATGGCTTCTTCCTGTTCCAGCATGAGCGAACTCTATAAAGACATGAAAAAAAGTTCCAGTGTCCTGCACAGAGCCCTGACCTCAGCCCCACTCAACAGCTCTGGGATGAACCGGAACATCCACTGATCTTCTCACAAGACTTTAAAGTGTGTCTGTGGGAATTTGTGCCCGTTTAGAACCAAAATAATATAGCATGTGTGGGTTCATCCCAGAGCTGTTGAGTGGATCTGAGTTCAGGGCTCTGTGCAGGACACTGAAGTTTCTTTATGTCTTTATAGAGCCTGCTCATGCTGGAACAGGAAGGGCCTTCCCTAAACTGTTCCTGCAAAGTTGGAGGTATATCATTTCCTTTATATAATTGATTTATATAACTGACACGTGAATTCATGAGGATTAGAAGGGGCGTGTTGATACTTTTGTCCATATAGTGTGGGTGTCATGTTGAGGAGAAGATTCCAGCTTCCACAGCCTCCATACGCGCTAAGGTAACTGTAATAGGGAAGTGGAAATGACTAAACGTGAGGAAAAGTATGTAAAAGTAGAAAATTCAGATTTATCTGCCTAAACTTCATATTATAGAAGAACTGGCTGTTTTTCAGCCTCAGTGACAAAATTCCATAGTGAAAATGTTTCTATATAGCGAGCATGGTGGTGCAAGTGCTAGTGTGGGTGTCACATGACAGCACGGGATCTGGAGTCCTGGGTTCGATCCTTGCCCATGTTCTCTGTGTGTACTTCTAGCCGTTTAGCACGACGGTTAACAGTTTCAAATCCTGCACGGGTCACAACAGCGTGGCAGGCGGCACGGTGGCTAAGTGGGTAGCACTGTCGCCTCACAGCAAAAAGGTCCAGGGTTCGATCCCCAGGTGGGGCGGTCCGGGTCCTTTCTGTGTGGAGTTCTCCCCGTGCATGTTCTCCCCGTGTTCGCGTGGGTTTCCTCCGGGCGCTCCGGTTTCCTCCCACAGTCCAAAGACGTGCAAGTGAGGTGAACTGGAGATATTAAATTGTCCATGACTGTGTTTGATATTAAAACTTGTGAACTTTCTGTCATGAATGTAACCAAAAGTGTAAAACATGACGTTAAAATCCTAATAAACAAACAAACAAACAACAGTGTGGTTGTGGAATCGGTGGAGTTTGCTAAGGGTGCTAGTCTGACCCGCCTGCAGTCCAGATCTGTCTGTTACTGAAACGAAGCACGAAAGATGACGGCAAAGCTCTGGACGCTTGCAAAACAGAAGAAATGAAAACCTAAACCTGAACATTTGTATATGTGTCGTTCATGTAGTGCATTGAAGAATGTGGGTTCGTTTCTTTCTGGTTTTAATTTGAACAAATCGCTGCTACTGTTCAAGCTATTTCTTCTCAAACATCTGACTGATTTTCTTGTCATCTCTCTCTCTCTCTCTCTCTCATCTCTCTCATCTCTCTCTCTCTCTCTCTCTCGACTTAAGTGTCCATCCTGATCCTGAAAGGCCTTTGTTTGGCCCCGCAGCCAATCGAGGGCCATGACGACACCAGCTGAGCTTCTATAAAAGCGCCTCCACGCTCCTCCACCGAGCCGGTTTGGACCTACAACCTTCACACAGATCAGCGGAGAGCTTCCACCCAGCACATCAGCTCGGTTAATCCATCACTGCCTGTAGCGGAGGGAGCAGCTTTGTTTGCGGGGTGGTTTTGTTTATCATCTGGGATTTGTGGATGCACCACTTTGCTTTGCGGCTCGGTTGCTCTTGCATCTGTGCACACGAGCCTGTTATGGAACTCGCGGTGCGGCAGAAGATCGTCTGATTTCTGCGCCGTTCGGAGGATTTTTTTTTTTTTTTTTTTTACACTTGACAAACTTTGCACCAGAGAACCGGCGCAGTTGTTTCGGGGGGTTCGGAATGGCGAGCGCAAACTTTTGGCTCTTCCTGACGGTGCTCGTGGGTTTGGAGCTGTGCGGCAGCGACGAACCCGAGCTTCACGCGCGGGCACCGGCGTCCACCGAGGTGCCCGGCGTGCCCGTGCTGCCCTCGTCCTCGTCGCCGTCCTCCTCCTCGGTGTCCCTGCTGTCGGTGATGCACGACGAGGAGGAGGACGAGGAGGAGGAGGAGGAGGAGGAGGTGATGGACGAGGATGACGAGCGGGACGAGCACGCGGAGCACACCGGCAAGAGCGCGCGCCAGTGCTCGGCGTGCGCGTGGCGCGAGCAGAGTCGCGCGCTGCGCCTCGAGACCATCAAGTCGCAGATCCTGAGCAAGCTGCGCCTGAAGCACGCGCCCAACATCAGCCGCGCGGTGGCCGAGCAGCTGCTGCCGCGCGCGCCCCCCCTGCAGCGCCTCATCGACCAGCACGACTTCCAGCGGGACGGAGCCGGCGGTGTGGGGGGGCTGGCCGGCGACCTGGACCTGTTCACCTCCGAGCAGGACGAGTACCACGCCACCACGGAGTCCGTCATCGCCATGGCATCCGAGCGTGAGTGGCACGACTTTCTCTAACTTTTGTGCATGCGCAGATTTGGTCCCACCTACCGTACAGGTGTGCGCTTTAGGCACGCGGCTGCTGACTGTGGTTCACCTGTTGCTAGGAACAATAGCCCCCTTGACACTGACGTTAAATAGTATGTAGTGATGATTGATGCTAGTGTGTGTGTGTGTGTGTAGTTCTGGTATAGGTGTAACATGGTAGTGTGTATGGTCCTGGAACAAATATATCATGGTTGTGTGTGTGCGAGTGTATCTTAATAGTGTGTGTGTTGTGTGGTATAAGTGGGTGATAATCACGTTACTGGGTGTGTTGCTGGTATAACGTGGTCATATGTGTGTATTGCCAGGGACAAGTGTATGATAGTAGTGTGTGTGTGTGTAATTCTGGTACTGGTGTGACATGGTAGTGTGTGTGTGTGGTGTTGGTAGAAGTGTATCATAGTAGTGAGTGTGCGTGTAGTTCTGGTATAGGTGTAACATGGTAGTGTGTATATATATATCATGGTTGTGTGTGTGCGAGTGTACAGTGTATCACAAAAGTGAGTACACCCCTCACATTTCTGCAGATATTTAAGTATATCTTTTCATGGGACAACACTGACAAAATGACACTTTGACACAATGAAAAGTAGTCTGTGTGCAGCTTATATAACAGTGTAAATTTATTCTTCCCTCAAAATAACTCAATATACAGGCATTAATGTCTAAACCACCGGCAACAAAAGTGAGTACACCCCTTAGTGAAAGTTCCTGAAGTGTCAATATTTTGTGTGGCCACCATTATTTCCCAGAACTGCCTTAACTCTCCTGGGCATGGAGTTTACCAGAGCTTCACAGGTTGCCACTGGAATGCTTTTCCACTCCTCCATGACGACATCACGGAGCTGGCGGATATTCGAGACTTTGCGCTCCTCCACCTTCCGCTTGAGGATGCCCCAAAGATGTTCTATTGGGTTTAGGTCTGGAGACATGCTTGGCCAGTCCATCACCTTTACCCTCAGCCTCTTCAATAAAGCAGTGGTCGTCTTAGAGGTGTGTTTGGGGTCATTATCATGCTGGAACACTGCCCTGCGACCCAGTTTCCGGAGGGAGGGGATCATGCTCTGCTTCAGTATTTCACAGTACATATTGGAGTTCATGTGTCCCTCAATGAAATGTAACTCCCCAACACCTGCTGCACTCATGCAGCCCCAGACCATGGCATTCCCACCACCATGCTTGACTGTAGGCATGACACACTTATCTTTGTACTCCTCACCTGATTGCCGCCACACATGCTTGAGACCATCTGAACCAAACAAATTAATCTTGGTCTCATCAGACCATAGGACATAGTTCCAGTAATCCATGTCCTTTGTTGACATGTCTTCAGCAAACTGTTTGCGGGCTTTCTTGTGTAGAGACTTCAGAAGAGGCTTCCTTCTGGGGTGACAGCCATGCAGACCAATTTGATGTAGTGTGCGGCGTATGGTCTGAGCACTGACAGGCTGACCCCCCACCTTTTCAATCTCTGCAGCAATGCTGACAGCACTTCTGCGCCTATCTTTCAAAGACAGCAGTTGGATGTGACGCTGAGCACGTGCACTCAGCTTCTTTGGACGACCAACGCGAGGTCTGTTCTGAGTGGACCCTGCTCTTTTAAAACGCTGGATGATCTTGGTCACTGTGCTGCAGCTCAGTTTCAGGGTGTTGGCAATCTTCTTGTAGCCTTGGCCATCTTCATGTAGCGCAACAATTCATCTTTTAAGATCCTCAGAGAGTTCTTTGCCATGAGGTGCCATGTTGGAACTTTCAGTGACCAGTATGAGAGAGTGTGAGAGCTGTACTACTAAATTGAACACACCTGCTCCCTATGCACACCTGAGACCTAGTAACCCTAACAAGTCACATGACATTTTGGAGGGAAAATGACAAGCAGTGCTCAATTTGGACATTTAGGGGTGTAGTCTCTTAGGGGTGTACTCACTTTTGTTGCCGGTGGTTTAGACATTAATGGCTGTATATTGAGATATTTTGAGGGAAGAATACATTTACACTGTTATATAAGCTGCACACAGACTACTTTTCATTGTGTCAAAGTGTCATTTTGTCAGTGTTGTCCCATGAAAAGATATACTTAAATATCTGCAGAAATGTGAGGGGTGTACTCACTTTTGTGATACACTGTACCTTGGTAGTGTGTGTGGTATAAGTGTGTGATAATCATGTTACTGGGTGTGTTGCTGGTATAACGTGGTCATATGTGTGTATTGCCAGGGACAAGTGTATGATAGTAGTGTGTGTGTGTGTAATTCTGGTACTGGTGTGACATGGTAGTGTGTGTGTGGTGTTGGTAGAAGTGTACCATAGTAGTGAGTGTGTGTGTAGTTCTGGTATTGGTGTAACATGGTAGTGTGTGTGTGTGTAATTCTGGTACTAGTGTGACATGGCAGTGTGTGTGTGGTGTTGGTAGAAGTGTATCATAGTAGTGAGTGTGTGTGTAGTTCTGGTATAGGTGTAACATGGTAGTGTGTATGGTCCTGAGACAAATACACCATGGTTGTGTGTGTGTGAGTGTATCTTGGTAGTGTGTGTGTTGTGTGGTATAAGTGTGTGTTACCGGGTGTGTTGCTGGTATAACGCGGTCATATGTGTGTATTGCCAGGGACAAGTGTATGATTGTAGTGCGTGTGTGTGTGTGTGTGTGTGTGTGTGTGTGTGTAATTCTGGTACTGGTGTGACATGGCAGTGTGTGTGTGGTGTTGGTAGAAGTGTACCATAGTAGTGAGTGTGTGTGTAGTTCTGGTATAGGTGTAACATGGTAGTGTGTATATATATATCATGGTTGTGTGTGCGAGTGTATCTTGGTAGTGTGTGTGGTATAAGTGTGTGATAATCACGTTACTGGGTGTGTTGCTGGTATAACGTGGTCATATGTGTGTATTGCCAGGGACAAGTGTATGATAGTAGTGTGTGTGTGTGTAATTCTGGTACTGGTGTGACATGGTAGTGTGTATGGTCCTGGGACAAATATATCATGGTTGTGTATCTTGGTCGTGTGTGTTTTGTGTGGTATAGGTGTGTGGTAATATGTGTGTATTGCTGGTACGAGTGTATCATTGAGGGTGTGTGGTGTTGGCATGAGTGTATCATGGCAGTGTGTGTGTTGTGCTGGTGTGAGTGTATGTTGGTAGTGTGTGTCTTGATATGAGTGTATAATGGTAGTGCGTGTGTGTGTGTGGGGGGGGGGGGGGTGTTGGTATGAGTGTATAACAGTAGTGTGTGTTTTGGTACAAGTGTACCATGGCAGTGTGTGTGATGCTTGTATGAGTGTATCATGGCAGTGTGTGTGATGCGTGTATGAGTGTACCATGGCAGTGTGTGTGATGCGTGTATGAGTGTATCATGGCAGTGTGTGTGTGGTGGTACCAACACAGCTTTGGCTTCTTAAATAAGACCGATTTTTATTTTTAATCTCTTGGTGCTTGACAGAGTCCATGATGCTGTGTATCCTAAAACAACACAAAAACAGCACAAATCCTCCCATCCTGATACGTAATCACAGGGATTCAGTTCTTCTCTGTATAAGCAGCCTCGTCTTTATACCAGAGCTTTGTTTACTTCCTGTCTGACCTTTAAATTGTTCCGGTCAGCGTACCAGTACTATCCTATCAGCTTTTATAAATCTCTTAATTGTTGTTGTTGAGGATTTTTGCCTCTCTGTTTATCTTCCTCGCTCTTGTTATGGTGCAGCATGTACATACTTTAGCACATACCAGCGCTCAGGTAAAGTCTGTTACCCAGCACCGCTGAGATCTGGGGATCCGGGGTTCGGTGCTATCGGCTGAAACAGCCTAGTCATTGGGAGGTGCATTTGTCAGTGCCCTCTCAGTGCAGGTCCCAAGCCCGGATAAAAAGGAGGGTTGTGTCAGGAAGGGCATCCGGCGTAAGAACTGTGCCATGATCTGCTGTGTTTGACCACTAAATACGGGAGCAGCCAAAAGAAAAATAATAGATGCTTTGGTTTCTCACTGCCTGATTTATGAATCTATTATCTAGTTTCTCAGTGGTGCTTAATGTAGGAGGGACGTTAGTCAGTTATATTTTCTGTGTTGCCTCATATTCATACCCCAGTAAAAGTCATGCATGTCCGCTTTATAGTTCAGAAAAACTCGAAAGTTTAAAATAAGTGGCAATAATTTTGGAGCTGTCCTTTCTTTCGTGTTATGAGTCCACATTTGCATTTGCTTCGTTCTGTTCAGTACTACATTTACGGCATTTACATTTTGATTACTAGTCCAGTACCTTAACCACTAGGCTACAGCTGCCCTACAGTTCTACACCAGTGAATCAGAACTTCTGGGGTTCTGAGAAATGAATGATACCAACACGGTGACGACAGAAACGTCCACAGATCTCTGTGCCTGTCCTGCTAAAGACTCGGTCAGAACGTGGTTCATTTAAACATGTGAGAAAAATCTGGAGAACACGTCATTCATTCATTTATTTATTGTAGGCAGTTGTAACCTAGGGTTTAAGGTACTGAACCACCACTGCCAGGTTGCCAATATTGGGCCCTTGAGCAAGGCTCTTAACCCTCAATTGCTGTATACTCATGACTGTATACTGTTACAGCACTGTATGTCATTTTGGATAAAGTTAATGTACATTAATTCATTCATGTGTACTGACCACAAGTTAGAAGTGCATGGACACTCACTCACTCAACTGGAACTGAAAGAACATGCCAAATTCCATACAGATGGTGATCAGAGGTGAGTGCAGGTTGCTGTCATCCGGAGAACATAACGAAACCGAACAATGAAACAGTACGATCAAAGCACCGTTGCGAGCTGTTTACATTCCTCAATACGCCCACCCACCGGCGACCTCGGCGTGCTCGGTTTGATGTTCTGTTGTAATCACAACGATGGCACAGAGGACCAAGAGCTGCTCGGGAATCTTATTAGTATGGACCTGTGCCCTGGTGGTGGCTCTAACAGTCTCCGCTCCTCTAGATAGGCTTTCTACAGGATTTGGGAGTGTGTGTGTACATTCAGCTCTTACATTTGACGTTCCGATGCAGCCTGATGGTGTTGAGTGGAGGTGAGGTGGGCGTGGCAGGAACACACTGAGCTGAATGGCTAGAAAGGGTGTCCAGATACTTTTGACCATATAAGAGTCATTTGACATTAGAGAGCCACAGAGAGTCGCAGTTAAAAGTTTCCGTTCGCTTGTAATGGAAACTGTGATCTATGGCGAGCCCCCCCTTCCTGGCCTGTGTGAGCTGGGTTCTCATCCCGGACTCTCGGAGAGGTCAGATCACGGTTGAACTTTCTCAGCTGTTTTTTTTTAATCGCATACTTATGAGCGAGCATATGGCAGGCCTGAGGCACGGCGTGGTGCCCTTTACCGCCGCCACATTGGTACTTCTGAAGATTCACGGGCGGGTCGGGAAGATTGGGCGCCCTCGCTCCACGCCGAATCGCCGTCACAGGTTTTTGGGGAAGGAGGGTGGAGAGGGACTCGTAAATCAATAATGATAATGTAATTTAAAACCTGGCAGCAGATGCCCCCGAATTAAGCACGGGTGGCTCGCGGCCTCGGATGCTCCGTGGACCCGGCAGTCTGGGGGTCCGGACCGCTGCGGTTCCACGTCACATGGTTCCGTTTTATCAGGGAGGATCCTCCACACCGCCGGTTTGGATGTTTCACCGAAGAAAAATGACTCCCACTGTCCGAGCAGCTGGGATCGAGCGAGTCCTTCCGAAAGGAGACCTGAACTCGCTCCCTCGGGTTGCCAGGTCAATGAAAAGAGTTGAAAACGGTTCTGTAAAAAATGAAATAAGGAAAAATACGGAAATCTGCAGAGTGATCACATGACAGG
This sequence comes from Trichomycterus rosablanca, assembly GCF_030014385.1. Lineage (NCBI taxonomy): Eukaryota > Metazoa > Chordata > Actinopteri > Siluriformes > Trichomycteridae > Trichomycterus > Trichomycterus rosablanca. The sequence continues at coordinate 1,716,734 of NC_086011.1, forward strand.
ATGTCATTATAAAGTGCAGATCGCACCGAAATCGCATTTTAAGATGCATCTGCAGCAGGTTGTTCTTCGTCGACACGTGATGAACGTGTGATGGGACGAGAGGACACAAAAAGTATTGTGTATTTTTTAGGGTAGATTTATTCATTTGGCTCAGTGATGCACCAGACCATACACACAAAAAGTATTTGGACACCTGACCATGAGCTTCATCATATTTCAAAAACAAACTGTATTAAAACAGAGTGAGCTCTGTGTGATCTGAAACGACAGCCGCTCTTCTGAGAAGCTTCTCACAAGACTTTGAGGTATGTGTGTGTGTGGGAATTTGTGCCCATTCTTTCAAAAGATGACAGTGTTTGTATGGTCCGGTGCTGATGCTGATGTTGTTCCGGTTCATCCCAGAGCTGTTGAGTGCAGGACACTGGAGTTTCTTTATAAAGTATGCTTTGTGCTGGAACAGAAAAGAACCTTCCCTAAACTGTTGCTGCAACGTTGGAAGCATATATTGATTTATTACACCTGTGGCTGAAACCCTGATTAAAGATCAGACACTTTACAGTCTGTAGTGCTACATGTCTGATGTGTGTGTTTGCAGAATGTCGTGTTCCAGTACAGAACCAGCGCTGCCTCCCGCCAATCCTGAGCCCCTCAGTCACACTGTTAATCTGCTGAGTAACCGAGAGCTCGTTTAGTTTAATTACTGCCCCTCACGTCAGGGAACGTGGTGCAGATCAAATCAGTAACACTAGCTTAGATCTTCTGATAATCCAGGTTAAAACTGTCATGAACAAATGATATTTTATTTGTGCTTTTTCATTTCAACAGACGTATTCCTAACAAACGATTATTAAATGTTGTTGTGTTTTATTATGAATAATTATTTTTTTCTATGTAAAGCTCCTACATAACAATAATAATAATAATAATAATAGTTTTAATAATAATAGTGCTTATAATAATAATTGTGTTAATAATAATAATAGTTTTAATAATAAAAGTGCTTATAATAAAAACTGTGTTAATAATAACAATAATAATAATTTTAATAATAATAGTGCTTATAATAATAATTGTGTTAATAATAATAATAGCTTAATAATAAAAGTGCTTATAATAATAATAATTGTGTTAATAATAATAATAATAATAATAATAATAATAGTTTTAATAATAATTGTGTTAATAATAATAATAATAATAATAATAATTTTATATAATAATAATAGTTTTAATAATAATTGTGTTAATAATAATAATAGTTTTAATAATAAAAGTGCTTATAATAATAATAATTGTGTTAATAATAATAATAATAATAATAATAGTTTTAATAATAATTGTGTTAATAATAATAATAATAATAATTTTATATAATAATAATAGTTTTAATAATAATTGTGTTAATAATAATAATAATAATAGTTTTAATAATAAAAGTGCTTATAATAATAATTTTAATAATAATAATTGTAATAATAATAATAACTATAATAACAATAGAAGTGTTAATAATAATAATAATAATTTTAATAATGATTATAAATTATTATAATAATAATAGTTGTAATAATAATAGTGCTTATAATAATAATTGTGTTAATAATAATAATAACCATAATAACAATAGAAGTGTTAATAATAATATATTAATAATGACAATGATTATAAATATGATAATAATAATAATGATGATGGTAGTGATAATAATGATAATATTTAAATAATAAAATTAATAATAAACTTTAATATGTATATATCTTCTTTCTCATACCCAAGGTCACTTTACAAAAAAGAGAGAGAAAATCCTTCAGTAAGTAGAAGAATAAAAACACCACTTAAAGACGTACGTTTTAATCTGAGCTTTAAAGCCGGACAGTGAGCAACACTTTGAGCCCAAGGTTACGCCAGGCTCCTCTCAACCAACTGCGCAAAAATCGGATGTCAATCTGGCAACCCGGGCAGTGAGAAAAAGTGTGTCCAAAAAGATGCTATTGTTTGGCCCCTCAGCAGCACACTCGCCTTTTAAATGCGAACTTTATAGGCACAGATCGGGGAGGGAGGGGGGTTCCACACACTCACACACACACTAACACACACACACACACACACACACACTAACACACACACTAACACACACACTCACACTCACACACTCTCACACAAAAGCCCTGAGAGAACAGAGTCAGGGTCGAGGGGGAGTGGGTGACCTTTCCGCCAAGAATCGCCGGGGGTTCAACAACATTTACACACGTAATGTATTCCGCACAAGGCGAACGAAAAGCCGAGCAAATAATCCCGTTTTTTTTCTCCTCTTTCTTTCTTTCTTTTTTTTTGGGAGGGCCTGGACGTGAACAAAGCTGGGGTTTGTGTGCCCCCCTCCCTCACCAAACTCAGGCTCGATTGTCACCCAGTTCACGTCTCAGAATAATGAACAGCAGTTTAAACGCTGCTTGTTATTTGACATAAACCCTCGTTTATTAAAAATGAAAAGTCTTTCTTCTGTTTCTTCTTCCCTCTGACACAGGACAGAAACGTTACTGATTAAAAAAATAAAACAGAAACCACACGCGCATCGTAACAACTAAAACAAACGCTGTTGAGTCACGTCGAAGAAACAAATCCAGCTCGAACAAAACAAACAGAAAATGATTTTCAGCTGAATCAAACTGTTCATTAGTAACATCGTTCATCTCGAACCCTCCACACCACCCTCCTGCTTCCTCCACTTCTGGAAAAAAAACCCAAGAAGGCCTTATACACTACATGGCCAAAAGTATGTGGACACCCTCCTGATTATTGATCTTAGGCGTTTTAGCCACACTCGTTGCTAACAGGTGTCAGAATCAACCAACAAAGACTCAACCAAGAATCAAACTAGAACGAATCATTCAAAAATCAACCTAATCATTCAAGATTCAACCAAGAAAGAATCATTTAGTAATCTACTTAGAAAGAATTATTGAAGATTTAACCAAGAAAGAATCATTCAAAAATCAACCCAGAAAGAATCAATCAAGAATCAGCAGATGAATAAGTATTCAAATTTCAACCAAGACTCACTCATTTAAGAGTCTACTTAGAAAGAATAATTCAAGAACCAACCTAAAAGAATCATTTAAGAATCAACCAAGAAAGAACAATTCGAGATTTAACCAAGAACAAATCATTCAAGAAAGGATCATTCAAGAATCAAATAAGAAAGAATCAACCAAGAAAGAAACATTTAAAAATGAACCTAGACATAACCATTAAAGAATCAACCACGAGTGAATCATTCAGGATTCAACCAAGACAGAATTTAGGAATCTACTTAGAAAGAATCATTCAAGATCCAGCCAAAAAAAATCAATCAAGAAACAACCTAAAAGAATCATTTAAGAATCAACCAAGAACGAATAATTCAAGAAAGGATCATTCAGGAATCAAATAAGAAAGAATCAACCTAGAAAGAATTCAAGAATCAATCAAGGAAAAATCATTCTAGAATAAACCTAGACAGAATCACTTAAGAATAAACCAAAAAGAATCATTTAAGATTCAACCAAGAATGAATCATTTAAGAATCATTAAAAAAAAGGATAATTCAAGAATCAAATAAGAATCAACCAAGAATGAATCATTAAATAAAGCCTGACCCTCCAAAGGTCTGTGTGGGAAGTCTTTACAGAAGAGCGGAGACTGTTAGGGTTGCAAAAAAGAGTAATCCCACGTTAACGGTCCAACAAACCGATCGTCAAGTTTGCCAAGCAAATGCACAATATGACCAAAAGTAAGTGGACACCAAAGATATGGGCATTAATCCGGAGCTCTGGATCCTTTTTGCAACAATAACAGGCTACACTCTTCTGCAAAAGCTTTCGACAAGATTGTGAAGCATCTAATTCAGCCCAAATGTGTTCAGTGGGGTCGAGTTCGGAGCTCCGTGCAGGCCACTGGAGTTCACAGACGTTTAGCAAGTGAACGTAATGGCAGGGTGCCATAGGTGTGCTACAGCGACGGGAGTTTGGGGGGGGTCTATAAGTTTATGGACCAGTGTGTTTTAAAGCAGAGCTCGTTTGTGTCCAGCTGAAGCCTGTAGGTGTAAATTCAGCACTTTTTTTTGCTGCGCGCCCGCTAATGATGCACACTCTAAAGAAAAGAGCGGGCACATATGGCACCACTAACGCTTTACCACCTTGTAAAACCCGCGCCGCCTGCACAAACGAGCGCACGTGTCCGAATATAACATGAGCCCGCGGTTAGGGCTCCGTTCAAACGCCAAAGGCTTCCCGCTCGAATCCCATCTGCTGCTGTGCATGTGAGAATGCACTGTATGGCCAGAAGTATGTGGACACCCTTATAATTATAGAGTCGGGGCATTTTAGACACACCAGTAACAAACCGGTTAATAAAATCAATTAAATAAAGTCAAGTCAGATTTATTTGTGTAGCGTTTTTTACAACAGACATTTTCTCTAAGCAGCTTTACAAATTCCAGGACGTGCTTCGTTTACAACTTCACGCCGACAGTTTGAACGCTAAGCTGGACCATAAAAATATTATTTGACACGTTGGCAGTGAAGGGAAACTCCAGCGACCCGAGTAGAGCTCCATTTTCCAGACCTCGACCCCACTGAACGCGCTTTAAACAGAATGGGGACGAATTCCCTTAGACACACTTCAAACTCCTGTGACTAAACTAACCTGCAAGGAAGCAGGGGCGAACAACTCCACATTAACCTGTGCAGTGAGGTCATGGTCAGGTGTCCACATACTTTTGGCAACACAGTTGAGCATCATTTGTTAAATTTATGCAACTTCAATCAACAAAGACTCGACCAAGAATCAACCAGGAATCATTTAAGAATCAAACTAGAAAGAATCATTTAAGAATCAACCAAGAAGAATCATTCCAGAATGAAGCTAAAAAGACTCAACCAAGAATCAAACTAGAAAGAATCATTCAAAAATCAACCTAATCATTCAAGATTAAACCAAGAATGAATCATTTAGTAATCTACTTAGAAAGAATCATTCAAGATTCAACCAAGAAAGAATCATTTAAGAATGAACCTAGAAAGAATCATTCAAAAATCAACCCAGAAAAAATCAATCAAGAATCAGCAGAGGAATAAGTATTCAAATTTTAACCAAGACTCACTCATTTCAGAGTCTACTTAGACAGAATCTTTCAAGAACCAACCTAAAAGAATCAACCAAGAAAGAATCATTCGAGATTTAACCAAGGAAGAATCATTCCAGAATTAAACTAGACAGAATCATTACAGAATCAACCAAGAAAGAATCATTTTAAAAAGCCTGTGGAACTCAAGTGGGCTGCGCAGGTCCCACAACCTCAACCCAATTAAACAGGTTTGGGATGAACTGGAATGTAGATGGTGAGCCAGCGAGCCCGCAGCGAGGCCACATATCCGTACATAAACTAAGGCGAACCAAACCTCGGTGGATTACGAGTGGTGCGCGTTGCGTGGAGGCGGAATGTAACGAGCGGTCCGAGTGAAAGCGCCCTGCGTTACATATTCATCAGGGCGATCGAGGCCGCCTAACAGATGCCGTGTTCCGCTCGAGTGAAGGGCGCGGTCGTCTGGCTGTAGATTTTATTTATTTGCATCTTTTTAAATCAAATAAACACACACTGCACACGTAACACCACTGCAGGACACGTGCACCAGCCTCCCGCCAGCCTCAGTGTTCCACATTAACCCAGAACATAAACCTCAGTCCTACTCAACAGCTCTGGGATGAACCGGAACACCAACAATCAGCGCCCAGCCGTACAGATTATGTCATCTTTTGACTGAATGGGCACAAATTCCCACAGACATAGTGGGAAGTCTTGCGGCGAGAAGTCTGTTTACTACTTTATATAAGTGATTTATTCTCATGCTAGCAACTGCTGTGGCTGAAATATGTGGATTTGATCATTAGAAGGGGTGTCCCAATACTTTTGTTCATATAGTGAACATAACATTATATAATAAAGTATCTTAGCTCTGCAAGTTTCTAAATTCATGAGTTTGTCATTGAATAAATTCTTATAGTTGGTCCTGGTTTGTAAGGAAGTCTGTAAATAAAATATATAAATATTGTGAAGTCGTATCTGGCAACCCGGTCGTATCGGCACGTACAGGCTTTGAAGATGAAAGAGAAGCTGCATAAAAACTGCAATTAAAAACGTGTAGGAACAGCAGATTATTATACTGGGTGTTTTAATTCCCGTACTCTGTTCCACACGCTTCTAACGCCACGTCTCATCGTTCCAAACGACTTTATTAATTATTAAATTCATTAAATTACTTAAAAACAACATTTATCACGTTTTACCTCCAGTCCGGAACTCTGTATACGTAGTCACGGCAGCTTGTGTGTTTGCGTTTCTTTATGTTTTCAACGCAGCGTAATTCAGAGGGAGTCAGAGGTGCCAGGTGCAAACCGCGTGATGAGTTACAGCTTTAGTAAGTTGAAGTGCAGATTGTGGTGGCAGATTGCGCAGATCCTCATCGCGCCTCGTCACCATTGTACTGGCCCGGCGTACAACAATGAGGAAGTTATTATACGCCGGATTATTCATGCAATCAATAACGATCTGTGTGTGTGTGTGTGTGTGTGTGTGTGTGTGGCCGTGAAACGTGACTCGCTTCGACACCCGGTTATTTCCTAAAGCATTTGCATGATAGCGAGCATCTGTTCCTCCCACGTGAAGCACAGCTAGCGGATCTGCAGATCAGAAGCATGAAGTGATGCGTGATCAGACGCCGAGCTGAAACGAAATAAATCCACAATATTGAAAAGCGCGTACGTCTTAGCTAAACCTTAAGGGAAGTGTGGAGGTGGGTGACCGCAAAAAAAAACAACAACAACCCCAGCGTGGCTAAAACCCAAAGATTAGCTCGTTGGACGTCCCATTCCAAGTCAGGAATTTATATGGAATTATTAACACATATTGGAGCGTGTCTGTGGGAATTTGTGCCCTTTCGGTCAAACAAGCACTTGTGAGGCCAGGTACTGAGGTATCGCAGAACAGTTCCAGTTCATTACAAAGGTGTTCCATGGGATTGCGGTTTGAGCTTTGGAATGGGCGTGGCTAAAACACCTGTGTGTGTGTGTGTGTGTGTAGCTCACTTTTCACTTTTTGCACTTTTCCCGATATTAAATAGTGTGCGGTTTGAGACGCAGCCCTCTCCACCTTGCCGGCGGAAACAGCGCCTCCCTCTGCTCCATAAGAATCCGGATACAGTGAGATTTGGATATTAGATGCCATGCTGCCACCACAGTCCTGATTTCGCTCTGTTTGTGTTCTGGACGTCTCGTACACTCGCTCAGTGGTTGTCATCTTCCTCAGTTTTATTCCTCTTTATTCAGCGTCCAGGCTTCACATCCATGTGTGGCTGCCGACCAGTCCGAGGCTCCAACCAGTCGTAGCTTAGCGATGGTCCTAACTGACTTGTTGTCATATCCAATGCTCAGTTTGACCATCACCGCCCCGTCCATTTACATTCTCCACTTCACTGTACACAAGTTCCCGGAACTCTGAACTAGCAGATTGCTAAATGCAGTGTTGCTGCATGTTGCAATGCACATCGTAAAACTGTCCACGGTCAAGCAAGCTTTACATGGGTATGGGTCTAAAGGTTGCCATGTAGGGAAAACAGCTCCTGCTCCTGCAAACTTCTGTCGAGCTTTAATGTTCTGGCAGGGAAGATTCTGAGCCACCTCTGTTCCAGGAGCTTCCTCACTGCCAGCAATCTAGATGCCATTACAGATTCTTCTATACCTCCCAATCTGGAAAAATGCAGCAACATTATAGCTGGATTGCAGATTTTGTTCGCTATGGCTACACTTTATGGCCAAAAGAATGTGGACGTCTGAACACGAGCTTGTTGGACATCTCTTTCTAAATCTCATCTTCTGGTAGGCATCTCCAAGATTTTGGAGTGTGTGTGTTTGTGTCCACGTAGTCAAAATTGCATTTGTGCAAAGTGTACGAAGCGGCTTGGCTCACAGCCGACAAGGCTCACAGCAAGAAGGTCCTGGGTTCGATCCCCAGGCGGGGCGGTCCGGGTCCTTTCTGTGCAGAGTTTGCATGTTCTCCCCGTGTCTCCTTGGGTTTCCTCCGGGAGCTCCGGTTTCCTCCGACAGTACAAAGACGTGCAGTCAGGTTAATTGGAGACACTAAATTGCCCTGTAGGTGAATGTGTGTGTGTGTGTGTGTGTATGTGTGTGTGTGTGTTTGCCCTGCGATGGACTGGCGCCCCATCCAGGGTGTTTCTGTGTGCCTTGCGCACATTGAAAAGCTGGGATAGGCTCCAGCACCCCTCGACCCTGATTGGATAAGTGGTTAAGACAGTGAGTGAGTGAGTGAAACCAGTACAGCTGAGGTATAGATTGCAAAAATAAGTAAAATAAATAAATGATGTGTATGTGTGTATAAAGTGCGCACAGATTAGGATGTTTACACGGTTGGAGAAAGTACACTAGCGATTTATGTCTATTTTGTGTCATCAGCATTCGTCTAGTCAAGCAGTCGACGTGACTTGATTTGGCCAGATAACACGTCGTTAACTTATTTAACGTTTACCAGCTTTTACTAGTTTTATCTTCCCAGCATTCATCACGTTTTCTCTCCTCCGTTCCTCATGATTAGCAGAAGGAGCGCGCGCTTCCCGCCTGTGGCGTCACGAGCGCGTCCCACGGGAGCCTCGAACGCCTCGCCGTTCCTCGGAAATAAACTTCAAATGCGGTTCTGATCTGCTCTGTACGCGCGAGATTCTCCCGCCGGTGGGCACCGAGCTGCACGACCGGATGCGTTTATTTTTAGAGGGTTCAGTGGGTTCGAGTTTCGTTGCCTTGCTGCACATGCTCAGATTCTAGCGGGATTTATGTCGTTAATAAACCCGAGCTTTTCTGAGCACGGATGCACAAATCGCGTTACGGATTATTGAGGGCACGCGTCGCTGCGTTTTTCTAACGTTTTAGGTCGTGGCATTTAGCAGACGCTTTTATCCAAAGTGACTTACAGTACTGTAACAGTACACAGTTTAAGCAGCTGAGTGTTAAGGGCCCAACAGTGGCAGCCTGGCAGTGGTGAGGCTTGAACAGCGACCTTTGGATTACTAGTCCAGTACCTTAACCACTAGGCCACTAAATGGGCTCAAATTTCCGCAGTCAGGAGAGGGACGTCCAACAAGCTCATGGTCAAACTGCAAAACTGCACTTGTACAAAAAATGGACAAAAGTATTGGGACACCAATTGTGTAGCCAATTACATAAAGAAAATAATAGTTTAGGGAAGGTCCTTTCCTGTTCCAGCATGAGCGAGCTCTATAAAGACATGAAGACAAGCTCGGTCCTGACCTCAGCCCCACTCAACAGCTCTGGGACGAACCGGAACACCAACCATCAGCGCCCAGCCGTACAAATGATGTCATGTTTTGACTAAATTCCCACAGACATACTTCAGAAGCCTTGTCAGAAAAGCGACTGTAATTGAGGGTTAAGGGCATTGCTCAAGGGCCCAACAGCAGCAACCTGTCAGTGGTGAGGATTGAACCAGTGACCTTCTGATTACTAGTCCAGTACCCTAACCACAAGGCTACAACCTGCCTGTTACAGATCTAGCAAAAGGTGTCTGGATACTTTTGGCCGTGCATCGTAGCTCGAGTGCTTCTGTGATGCGATAATGAATCGATACAGGTCAGCGGCGTCAGAATCGAGCTGAGCTGCGGCGTTCAGGCCCGGATCTTGATTGATTAGCGGATTTTGATTGATTAGCGCCGCGTTACGTCCGACACAAGCTGCGTAAAGCGGCGAGGGTCCGAGAGCGCGAGTGTGTGGAGCACCTGCCTTCAGCCGCTCGTGTGATTCAGGATTAAATCACAGCGCGTCGGTTCAGGATTTATTATTATTTTCTACTTTTGATGTTCGGTGCGAGCCTGGCGGGGGTCGCTGACCCCGTGGAGCCCTCATTTGTCACCTGTCTAACGTATCTAAACCAGGCCTTCCTCCCTCATCAGTGCCCCCCTCTAACAACCGCTGGCTTCCTCCACCGCGCCTCTCAGTTATTCAGACCCCCTGACCTGAGTAAAACTTCAAACAGTGACGGACTTCTCATTTCATTTCACTGGGTCAGGGTCGCGGTGGGTCCGGTTTACCCCAAATCACAGGGCACAATGCAGTAACACAGTTCTTCACGGGGCCTCGGCCACCCTCCCATCATGCCTCAGAGATGGTCAATCGTGTCTGAATGTAGATGCCCGACTGGCTGATAGCACCACTGGGGATTCAAACCCTGGATCCCAGCAGTAGTGATCCCGCTGCAACTTTTGATTATTAATTACTAATGAGTTACAAATAAATAAATAAATAAATAAAAGAGATTTCAGGCTGTTCTAATGACACAAAAATCCACAAACAATCCACAATAAACATCAGAACTATTGTGTGGGGGGCATAGGATCACAGTATTCCATACAATATTCCATACCAAAAGCCATATAGTATTCCATACAGTACTGAATACCATACTTCATACAATATTCCATACAGTATTCCATAGAGTATCACATACAGTACTCCATACACTTTTCCATATAGTACTCTATACAATATTCCATACAGTATTCCATATAGTACTCTATACAATATTCCATACAGTATTCCATATAGTACTCTATACAATATTCCATACAGTATTCCATATAGTACTCTATACAATATTCCATACAGTATTCCATATAGTACTCTATACAATATTCCATATAGTACTCTATACAATATTCCATACAGTATTCCATATAGTACTCTATACAATATTCCATATAGTACTCTATACAATATTCCATATAGTACTCTATACAATATTCCATACAGTATTTCATATAGTACTCTATACAATATTCCATACAGTATTTCATATAGTACTCTATACAATATTCCATATAGTACTCTATACAATATTCCATACAGTACTCTATACAATATTCCATATAGTACTCTATACAATATTCCATACAATATTCCATATAGTACTCTATACAATATTCCATATAGTACTCTATACAATATTCCATACAATATTCCATATAGTACTCTATACAATATTCCATACAGTATTTCATATAGTACTCTATACAATATTCCATATAGTACTCTATACAATATTCCATACAGTATTCCATATAGTACTCTATACAATATTCCATACAGTACTCTATACAATATTCCATATAGTACTCTATACAATATTCCATACAATATTCCATATAGTACTCTATACAATATTCCATACAGTATTCCATATAGTACTCTATACAATATTCCATATAGTACTCTATACAATATTCCATACAATATTCCATACAATATTCCATACAATATTCCATATAGTACTCTATACAATATTCCATACAGTACTCTATACAATATTCCATATAGTACTCTATACAATATTCCATACAATATTCCATATAGTACTCTATACAATATTCCATACAGTATTCCATATAGTACTCTATACAATATTCCATATAGTACTCTATACAATATTCCATACAATATTCCATACAATATTCCATACAATATTCCATATAGTACTCTATACAATATTCCATACAGTATTCCATATAGTACTCTATACAATATTCCATACAGTATTCCATATAGTACTCTATACAATATTCCATATAGTACTCTATACAATATTCCATACAATATTCCATATAGTACTCTATACAATATTCCATACAGTATTCCATATAGTACTCTATACAATTTTCCATACAGTATTCCATATAGTACTCTATACAATATTCCATACTGTATTCCTTACAGTACTCTATACAGTACTCTGTAGTATAGGCTACAGTATGGATAGAACCACCAACCTTCTGATTACTGTAACCATCCTAAACCGGAGGCTGTAGGGTCGTGTTTACAGTCGAGAGAGCTTCATGCTGCTGCGTTTGCTCTGTGACTGACTGGCACCGGACTCGGGTCGGTCAGTACAACTTTGGAGCAGGAGCTTCGGCCACAGAGGTGGACCGCAGGAGCGCGCTCGGGATCCGGACCGGCGGACGTACGTCGGGAAGAGAGTCGTAAACCTCAAATCAATCCTGAAATATACGATCGAGTATTTTTATTATTATTATTTTTATTGATTCGATCTGAATAGTGGAATCGGGGTTGGAAAACATGTGCATGTTCGACCACAACACACACACACACACACACACACACACACACACACACACACACACACACGGTCAGGGTGGAGAAAAAAGCCCCCTATTGACAGGAGGGGTCACGGAGTTCACAGCAATGTGATATAGCTGACGAGGAGCCAATTAACCTCTTCAGGTCTTTTTCTTTGGCCTCGAAAAAGAGAGCTGGTAGTAGATTAAACAACACGACAACCCCCCTCCTGGAGAGAACGAACACTTAAGACGTCAAACACACACACACTCGCGCGCACACACACACACACACGCTCACCCAACATCCACCCACCAACCACTCCCACGTTCAAAAACAAGAGCCACAAGTCTTTTATAGTGTTGACCCTATAAAAGGGTCATTTCCTGAAGGTGCAGGAACCATAAACGTTAAGGGGGCCGAGCGCAGAAAAGACAGCGCGGCCGTCCGTCCTCTCAAGTCAACGAGGAGCTCGCCGCTAAACGTACAGAAGCACGCCGGGCGGGTAACACCTGCGTCCGAGATCGTTCTCCTACCGTTCCCGTCGCGGGGAAAGTAAAGAAGGGACAGGAGGGTACGGGGAGGGGGGTCGGTTCGAGCAAACGTGTGCGGACTCTTTTGTGTCATCTGCCTGTTTTGTTGGAGCAGGAATAAAGGAGCCAGGACAGTGGGGCTGTTGAGCTAGCACAACACGCTGTCAATTTTATGGCTAATAAACTTTCAAAGAGCTGAAAGTCCATTAATACCCCGGGCAAAATTTCACCAGGCCTCTCAGGAATCTCGCTCTCTCCTCCTCCTCCTCCAGCTCGGTCGTCTTCCCACGCTCGCCCGGTTCGAACCCCTAACAGGCGTCAGAGCTGTCGGGGAACGTGTGTGTTAAAACACTCGCACAGTACACACAAAAATCCTTCAGCGGGGATTGAGTCCATTTAGCCCATTAAGGTCATGTGACCGAAATGATTTTGACAATATGAGATGTAGCAGCTCTAGGGAGTCCAGAGTCGATTTTTACAATTGCTAGTGATCTGTATCGTGTGTCTGTGGGAATTTGTGCTCATTCAATGAAAAGATGACAGCATGTGTGTGGCTGGGTGCTGATGTTGATGTTCCGGTTCATCCCTGAGCTGCTGAGTGAAGCTGAGATCAGGGCTCTGTTCAGGACGCTGGAGTTTCTTTAAACTGAGCTTTTCTTCATGTCTTTATAGGAAAGGACCTTCCCTAAACTGTTGCTGCAAAATTGGAAGCATGTAATTTCCTTTATATAATTGATTTTATATATAATTGAACCGAACAGAACAGAACCAAGAACCGAATAAAAGAGAACCGAAAACAGAACAAAACCAAACAGAACAGAACCAAGAACCAAACAGAACAACCGAGAACCAAACAGAACAACCGAGAACCAAACAGAACCGAGAACAAAGAACCAAACAGAACCGAGAACAAAGAACCAAACAGAACCGAGAACAGAACGGAACCGATAACCAAACAGAACAGAAGTGAGAACCAAACAGAACAGAAGTGAGAACCGAACAGAACCGAAAACAAAACAGAACAGAAGCGTGAACAAAACACAACCGAGAACTGAACAGAACAGAACCAAACCAAGAACCGAACAAAACTGAGAACCAAACAGAACAGAAGCGTGAACAAAACACAACCGAGAACTGAACAGAACAGAACCAAACCAAGAACCGAACAAAACTGAGAACCAAACAGAACAGAAGCAAGAACCAATCAGAACAGAAGCGAGAACTAAACAGAACACAACAGAACAAGAACCAAACAAAACAGAACCAGGAACCGAACAGAAGAGAACCAGGAACCGAAAAGAACAAAACAGAACAAAACTGAGAACCAAACAGAACCGAGAACAGAACAGAACCAAGAACCAAACAAAACAGAAGTGAGAACTGAACAGAACCGAAAACAAAACAGAACAGAACCAAGAACAAAAGACAACAGAGAACTGAACAGAACAGAACAGAACCAAACCAAGAACCGAACAAAACTGAGAACCGAACAGAACAGAAGCGAGAACTAAACAGAACACAACAGAACAAGAACCGAACAAAACTGAGAACCAAAAAGAACCGAAAATCAAAAGAACAGAACCGAGAACTGAACAGAAGCAAAAAACGAACAGAACAGAGAACCAAACAGATCAGAATTGAGAACCGAACAGAACTGAGAACCGTTTGAAGTTCTGAAGACGTTCCTGTCGCGTTTGGTTCAGTTTCGGTTCCAAAAAGCTTTTTTAAGCCACGTGGAGCAACAAGCGTCCCGTCCCGTCCTGAAGGGAGAACATGGAGGTTTTTATCGTGGGCGCTTTTATAGCCGCTTTAAAGAGCTGGAACAGATGTCTGCGCTCGCTAATGAGGGAAATAATTACTCGCCCCCTTTCACTAATTAAGCACTTTGTGGAAACGAGGGCGTGACGGAGGGAGGAAACCGATCGTGATCGACGAGCCTCGCCGCTTTAAAGCTGCCATTCAGGGCTTTAGAACGGGGCGAAGAAAAGCTTCAGCGCGGCTGAATCACGCCGCCATTAAGAGCCGCCGCCACGCCGGAACAAATAATCCAGAGTCACGGAGACGCATGAAAAATTAATAAAGACGCTAAGTGTTCGGAAACACGCACTTCCTCTTCCATTTAACATCAGCCGCGGGGGGCATTAGCCGTGCCGATCCCTCGCTCGCCAAAAGCACATTTGGAGCGCGGCCAAGGTTCCTGCTGGTAAACGAGGAGTGCTGCCAAAAATCTAACTGTGCTAAGCACAACAAACTGGAAAACACGAATAAATAAAAGACCTCACACTCGCACTAAAATAAAAGACGTGCTTCCAGATTTGTTCAGGAACAGTTTAGGGAAGGACCCGTGCACAAAGCGTGGTCCGTAACAATGGACCTCCACTAACTGCTGCAGTTTGACTCACAAATGTGGATTCTTTTGGCTAAATGAGCACAAATTCTCACAGACACACTCCGAATGTTGTGGAAAGCCCTCCCAGAAGAGCAGAGCGGACCTGGTTCTGGAACGAGATGTTTAACAAGCTTGTGGTCAGGTGTCCACATACTTTTGATTTGAGGTGTATGACCCAACAAGTACTGAGAGTGTATTCATTTGTGTAATTGACCATAAATAAATAATCAATCAGTCAATCAGTCAATCAATACATTAATCAATCAGTCAATAAATGAATTAACTGAATGACTGTCTTAAGGTGGAGTGGGAACATTTTATTTCGGGGTAAACTTGGGGTAAAAGACCTGGACATCTGACCAATACTATTAAAATAGAGTGACCCTTTGTGTGATCTGTTCAGCTAGAACAGCAGCCGCTCTTCTGAGAAGCTTCTCACAGGACTTTTGAGCATGTGTGTGGGAATTTGTGCTCATTTAATCAAAAGATGGCGGCGTTTGTACGGCTGGGCACTGATGTCTGTGTTCCGGTTCATCCCAGAGCTGTTGAGTGGAGCTGAGGTCAGTTTTTCTCTTAATGTCTTTATGGAGCTGGATTTGTGCTGGAACAGGAGAGGACCTTCCCTAAACTGTTGCTGCAAAGTTGGGAGCATATGTGTCCCTTGATATCATTGATTTCTTGCACCTGTGAGTGATGTGCTGTGGCTGAAACACATGAATTCATTAAAAGGGGTCATTAAAAGGGGCGTCCCAATACTTTTGTAATTTGTAAACTTAAACCCCGTAAATGAGTCGCGATCAGACGACCTTCTGCACGTTTGTTTTGTGGAGCGTCTAATTTCACGCTGTAAAAACTGAGCAGCCGCGGCAAACTTTTACATTTATGGATGAAGAACCTGAACTGTTAGGAAGCTGCCACCCCCACCACACACACACACACACACACACACACACACACACACACACACACACACACACACACACACACACACACACACACACACACACACACACACACACACACGAAAACCTGACCACCTGCAGGGCTGGGAGGGCAGAGTTCTGGTCAGTTTCAATATTTAGGAGAAACAAATCAACACCAGCTGTTCTGATCTCAGAAAAATAGAAATGCTGCTTCATATTCACCTTATTATTATTATTATTATCATTATTATTATTATTATTATTATCATTAATTATTATTATTATCACTATTATTATTATTATTATTATTATCATTGTATTATTATTATTATTATTATCATTGTATTATTATTAATAAATTCATCATTATTATTATTAAAATCATTATTACTTACTATTATTATTATTAGTAGTATTATTAGCATTATTTAGTATTATCATTATTATTAATATTTAAATCATTATTATTATTATTATTTACTTTTATTATTATTATTATTTAAATCATTATTATCATTATCATTGTCATTATTATTATTAAAATTATTCATTATTATTATTTCATTGTCAGTATTATTATTAGTATTATTAGTTTGTGTTCTGGACCCTCAGGTTCCTGCTCACCCCCATGTTTGTGTTCTGGACCCACAGGTTTTCGCTGACCGCTGTGTTTGTGTTCTGGTCCCTGAGGTTTCCGCTGACCACTGTGTTTGTGTTCTGGACCCCCAGGCTTCTGCTCATCTTCGTGTTTGTGGCCCTTGTGTTTGTTGTTCTGGACCCCCAGGCTGCTTCTTGTCCCCGTGTTCTGGACCCTGAGGCTCCTGCTCGTCCCCGTGTTTTCCCCTACACCCAAACTCGAGGGTCTCTAACGTTAGAAACAGAAAGCTGCCCCCGACCCCCCGTCCTCCCTCCCCCATTCGCCAGGTCCGTTCCTCCTGGGACCCGAGGGCCGAACAAAGAGCGCGCGGGGCCAGCGTGCCGCGTGAGTGGCGCTGGGCCCCTGTCTTATTAGAGGAGTCGTTAACATGTCAGGATGATTAATTTCCCGGGTTCACGTGGATCCCCTCGAGTCACATTCATTCTGTCCGGCACACACTTCCCTCCGAACGGCGCATTTGCATTCGCCATTAACAAAATATAGATATATATGTAAATTCGACCACGCCCTTCTTTTCGGGGAGGGGCGGGGTGGGGGGGTTCTGCAGCACTTTTTGCCCCGACAGATGACCGTTTTATTTTGCGCGGCTTTTTGTGTGAAGAATAAAAATCTTTTAGGATCTAAACCCTAACAATAAATACACTATATGGCCTAAAGTATATGGACACCACAACTAACCACGAGTCTGGATTTCCCACTTCACTCTTTCTGAAGGCTTCTCACAAGATTCTGTAGTGTGTCTGTAGGGATTTGTGCCCATTTAGTCCTCAGTCGTGCACTGACGTTGGCTGGCGATTGCATTCCAGTTCATCCTGAAACATGTTCAATATAGTTACGGTCAGGGCTCTGGAGTATCAGGTCTGCTAGAGCGCAGGCGACAGCGTCCACAGTCAAGCAAGCTTTATCTCACTATGGGCATCAGGATCGTCTTTCTTGCACGGCAGCCTCTAAGTTCACTGACAGAAAGCTCGCTCGACCGTGGTTAGTCAGACTGAAACGCAGGTGTGCACGAGCATGCTTATTTGAGCAGCTTTGAGAAAGAGATGGCATCCTGGTGGAGCTAGCATGGGCACTCAGACTGGCACAAAACTGTGTGTGTGTGTGGGGGGGGGGGCGTTTTTGGTTATTTTTTGGCTGGCTATTTAGTGTGACCTTTGCATGGCTCATTAGAAAATCCAGCATGCAGTACCAGCCTCCACCACACTTCACAGCTCTCATGTCTATGTACGTAACACTGAATCATAGTTTCATGCACTGACACCAACATGGTGCCACCGAATATTACCCCCCCCCCCCCCCCCCCCCCCCCCCCCCCCCCGTCCACCCGCTTCAGTAATCTTCCCTTGAGCTTGATATTAAATATTTTTCCTCCAAGAGTATCAGAACGCTGCTTGTACTTCA
Organism: Trichomycterus rosablanca; assembly: GCF_030014385.1. NCBI lineage: Eukaryota > Metazoa > Chordata > Actinopteri > Siluriformes > Trichomycteridae > Trichomycterus > Trichomycterus rosablanca. Next base: position 1,734,827 of record NC_086011.1, read on the forward strand.
TAGGCACAAATTCTCACAGACACACTCCAAAATCTTGTAAAAAAAAAAAAAAAAGGCTCAGAGGAGTGGTGCTGCATCTCAATATTAATGAAGAGCCGAATTCTCAGCATTCTCTGTGCCCATATAATCAGATCTTGTTACATTAAGCCACAAGCAGCTTAATCTAAGTCAAGAACCAACAAGGTTGACGGTCCTGCCAGAGGTTCGAATCGGAGGTTTAGGAACACGGGGGTCACCGTCCACAGGCGAGCAAGCTTTATGCGGCTCCCTGTCCGGAAAATCGGCGCCGCAAAGATCGATGAAGTTTGTTGCTCATGATGAGAAGAAATAAAAGAGACAGATGAGCAGAAGGATGTTTAAACCCAACTACACTGTACCTACTGGGTTTTGCCGCCAGCCGAACTTGCACATATTTGGACCTGATTGGTTCTTCCAGCTGATGTTTACAGCATTTGAAACAGTCCTGAGCTCAACCTTATCAAAAAATGTGGACTATATTAAAAATTAAAATCTATCCCAGGCAGTGTGTTGATTTCCACAAGATTCGCCCCCAAAACTCCCAAGATTCTGGAGCTGCCGTCACTTTCTGGAGTCCCGTCGTGGGTACGTGCGCCGCCGTGTGTGAGGCGCCGTCGGTTTCCTTGTGTGTGAAACCGGCGAGTTCGGACCCGGCGCCGGATCGCTGGTCCTTTTATTTCCCAGAACACGAAATCACAGCAGCGTTACCGTTAATTGCCGTGACCTCGGCCTGCTCGGGCAGAGGAACATTGCCATATTGTTTCCGCGGCGTAGCGCGTTGTATAATTCACGACCGCTAACGAGCGGACCGGCGGGCCCCGGGCGCCGCCACCTTCCCGCTGCTCGGAGTCGTTTGGCTGCGCGTCAACTTTCCGTTGGAGCTGCATAATGGATGTTGGAGCGTTTACCTCGGCGGGTTCACGTCCTCTTTACGCCGGCTGTTCGTTTAACCACATCACTCCGAAACGAAGAGCCAAATCAGCACAAATAAATCTATACCTCAGATCTGGTGTATATGACCTGACCTTGACCTCCAAACTGGATGTAGCTATCCCCTCCCTGCACCAGCGGGAATGTAAAAGGCTTCCAGTTCTGACCTTTAATCCTATTTCTTAACCGGACCAGCTCTCCCAGTGACCTCCTGACACAGGAAGCGCTCGCCGGTTGCCAGAGCTGCACCAGATTGGGGCTTGATTGACAGCCGGCTTTGGTTGACGTAGAATGCGAGAGAAACACTTTTCCCTGTAGGGAACGACGTGAGGAACGGAAACATATGGCTCAGAGCGGAGATACGCTTTGTCTTTACGAATCTTTTTACGTGCCAACTGAATCCGCGTGGTTCTCACGCGCCACGACGTCTTAATACTTCCACGTCATCTGGGCATTGAGTTTGTTCAGTATCTGCCACATGTGAATGAAGTAAAATCTCTTTATTTAGGAGTAAAAACATTACAAAGCATATCATTGTATGGATAACAGAGTAATGATGTCACATGGTGCCCACACTGTGCCCACATGGTGCCCACAAGGCCCTTGTGTCTCCAATAGCGACCACACCCATCACAATCTAACATCCTATCATAAAGAAGCACCAGTTATTTATTTTATTTATTAATCAAACACCAACAAACACCCTCAACAAAACTACGTCATGTCCGTGGGCCTCAAGCCACAGCGGATCGCTCGACTGCATGTTTGATTTGGCACCTTTTATACACCGGATACCTGTCCTGACTAAACCCTCCTATGTACCCGGGCATGACACTGGCACCAAGGGTGCAAAGAATTCCCCACCACTCATGCCGGTGCCTAAATCAGTCCCGGAGATCGGGGGCAGAGAGGAGAAACCACACCTGGTCTTTTCTCTTTCAGACGCGGCCAGTTGCGTCTGTTGGACGCCCGGCCAGATTGGTAAGGTTGTATGTGCGTTTTAGGACGTTGTCCAGCTGAAAGACCCAATCGTGTCCCAGTATGTAAGAAATTAAAAGTTTATTTATTATATCCACTTTGGCTGTAGGTACCACAGTATCTACACAGTTGCAGGTAACCCAGTAGGTACAGTGTAGTTGGGTTTAAACATTCCTCTGCTCATCTGTCTTTCATCTGACATCAAAACTCTCTTTTATTTCTTCTTGTCATGAGCAACAAACTTCATCGATCTTTGAGGCGCCGATTTTCCAGACAGAGAGCCGCGTAAAAAACTTGCTCGTCTGTGGACAGTGACCCCCGTGTTCCTGCAGATTCAAACCTCTGGCAGGACCGTCGACCTTGTTGGTTCTTGAGGGTGGTTATAAATTGATCCGGTGTCCACATACTTACACATACACATATGCTTCTAACTTTGCAGCAAAAGTTTAAAGAAGGCACCTGTGCTCAAAATGAATGGGCACAAATTCCTACAGGCATGCTTTAAAGTCTTGTGAGAAGTCTTCTCAGATTACATAGAGGTCGCTTTTTCAACAGCGTTTGCTCACGGTCAGGCGTCCGAATACTTTTGGCTGTACGGCCAATGTTTAGGTCGAGTACCTGTGAGTAAGTTGGAGCGGAAAATATAAACAGTCACTGTCCAGGGTGCTGAAGGAACGTCTGTATCTTCAGGAACCAGGAACTGATTCATTAAGGTTCTCATGCGTTAAAAACCTGCAGGCCGAACATGCCAAATTTCTAACAAAGCGGGGATCGAACCCAGGTCCACGGAGCCCGGGTTGCTGTGCAGCACCCACGTGCACGACTGTGTCACAAGTAGAACCGACAGTACGTAGACCGATCATACATCTCTAAATTTGTAAAGGTGGGAGAAAGAACCAAGAGAAAACCCCATGCAGACAGGGGGAGAACATGCAAAACTCCACACAGACAGTGACTCGAGGTGAGGATAGAACCCAGGTCCTCAGGAACCATGTTGTTTTAGAACCTGAAATATCTAAATCTGGGGGGGGGGGGGGGGGGGGTGCACATTAGATTAGATTAGATTAAACTTTATTATCATTGTGCAGAGTAAGCAAGTACAAAGCCAACGAAAGCCTCCCAGATATAGGGAGAACATGCAAAACTCCATACAGACAGTGACTCAAGGTGAGGATAACCGAGGTCTTCAGGAACCACGTTGTAGATGTTTTAGGGCCCAAAATAACAAGCTGAAGCTGAAAGCTGAAACCTGGCAACCCTACGTTCATCCCATGCATGGTATTTTTGGGATGGGTGTTGGGGGGGGCATGGGGAGAACATGTAAAACGCCATCCAGACAGTGACTCAAGGTGAGGGTAGAACTCAGGTCTTCAGGATCCATGTTGCAGATATTTTAGAACCTGAAATAACACGCTACGTTCATCCTATGCATGGTATTTTTTGGGATGGTTTTGAAGGGGTGTCGGGTGTGACCCGGTTCCCATGGTTACTGCACCCCCGATGTCAGATTTAGAAATTAACGCCTCTCCTGTCCCCCCCTGTCCTCCACAGCCGAGCCCATCGTGCAGGTGGACGGGAAGCCCAGCTGCTGTTTCTTCAAGTTCAGCTCCAAGCTGATGTTCACCAAAGTGCTGAAGGCGCAGCTGTGGGTGTACCTGCGCCCCCTGCAGCCCACCTCCACCGTCTACCTGCAGATCCTGCGCCTCAAACCCGTGAGCGAGACGGGCAGCCGGCACATCCGCATCCGCTCGCTGAAGATCGAGCTCAACTCGCGCTCGGGCTACTGGCAGAGCATCGACTTCAAACACGTCCTGCAGAACTGGTTCAAGCAGCCGCACACCAACTGGGGCATCGACATCAACGCCTTCGACGAGAGCGGCAACGACCTGGCCGTGACCTCGCTGAGGCCGGGCGAGGAGGGGCTGGTAAGGACCATCGGACCGGGTGCTCGCCGTTCGGGTCGGCCATCCCGTCACTGATATTAATGATGGATGAGTTTAGGGCTTCCTGTCCAGGCTTTTCTGTGTGTGTGACCGTGTCAAAAATATCGGGACGCCACCATGTGTAACAATAAAAACACAGACTTTAAAATCTTACAGCCAAACTACCAGTAAAATGTGGACGTGCGGCGCTAACTGAGGAAGATTTTACACTGAGAGCATAAGAGAAGCTAAAAATCAAAGCTAATAATAAGCTAGTAAGCTAATAACAATCAAATAAACTAATTATAACCTAATAATAATAATCTAATTGTAAGCTAATACTTAGCTTCTATGCTAATAATAAGCTCATAAGCTAATAGCAAGCTCATAATAAACTAGTAAGTTGATAATAGTATAGCTCATAATAAGCTATTAAGCTAATAATGAGCTAATAAGCTATTAGTGATCTAATAATAAGCTAAGAGTAAACTAATAAGCTAGTAAGAGAATAATAAGCTAAATGATTCATTCATTCAGTCTTCTGTAATCACTTCATTCTGATCAGGGTCGCTGGAGGCCAGGAGCAAGGTGGGATTCCACATGAATCCACAATGCTTTGACTTGACAGAATGGGCACAAATTTCCATAGACACACTTAGAAATCCTGTGGAAAGCGCTAACAGAGAATCGGAGGCTGTTTTCGCGACGTCTGTAAAATGATCCATCTCACAAAGTACAGAAGATGAAGGAGCTGAGGGTAACGTTCTGGTACCAGATACCACGGGCACGGGACGCCTGTTTTAGCGGCAGGTTAGGCGGGTGTTCCTAATATTTTGGTTCATCTGTGAATCTAGCAGAACTAACGATTCTTACTAGCTCTGAAATCCGAAAGCCTGAGAGGAACGACCGTCCTGAAGTACGGCAGGGGTTCGAATAAAAAGAACAACCACCTCACTGCTCAGTAACGACACGATTGTTTGTGGACGACAAAATGTTTAAATATGATGGGAAGATTAAATAAAGAATAATAAAAACAAAAAAATAAAGATCAGAGGGTCTTTAGCGCCTTGAACGTCCCCCCCCCTGGACCTCTCAGGGTTCTTCTGCTCCTTTCTCTTTATCACACAGTGAGAGCGGAGAACACGCTGACAGGTTCTGACCCCCGGGGGCCTCGCGCTCCGTTCCTCGCCCCGCTAACCCGTGCTCGCGTCCAGCTGCTCGCCCGCTTCGCCGAGAACAATGAGACGGTGAGGGCGCTGGATTTACGATCTCTGGAGGAGCGCTAGGTGCGCGCGGGTCAAGGTTAGGACAAAACCCGGGAAGTCAAAGGTCACCTGAGGCCTGCGGGAGAGGAACCGAGCGCCGGGGTCCGGGTGTACGCTGGAGGTGAAATACATTTATAGAGGAAAAAAATGTTGGGACGACCTTTATAATTTTGAAATCGAGTGTTTCAGTCAGTTATCTCGCTGGCATCAGTTTAGGGAAGGCCCTTTCCTCACAGACACGCCTACCAGCAGAAACAGGCTGTTCTAAAAGCCTCATATCAGCCTGATATAGCGTTCCAAAACCTGTTCCGATGTGTTTTTGGGTCGTTATTGGAAGCACATCATTGCCAGAGCGTAATACTACCACCATCATGCTTTACAGCCGTTAGGGCTTGTTGTTGCTTATAACTCCAATCAAACTTCTGGTCACTGTTGCCAAATCACTCAGATTTGCTCCTCTTTCCCTTTATTCCTCCTCCCTCCCCCTGATTTTCAGCAGCCGTTCCTGGAGGTGAAGGTTCTGGAGACCACCAAGCGCACGCGCCGCAACCTGGGCCTGGACTGCGACGAGCACTCCACCGAGTCCCGCTGCTGCCGCTACCCGCTCACCGTGGACTTCGAGGCCTTCGGCTGGGACTGGATCATCGCGCCCAAGCGCTACAAGGCCAACTACTGCTCGGGCCAGTGCGAGTACATGTTCATGCAGAAGTACCCGCACACGCACCTGGTGCAGCACGCCAACCCCCGGGGCTCGGCCGGCCCGTGCTGCACGCCCACCAAGATGTCGCCCATCAACATGCTCTACTTCAACGACAAGCAGCAGATCATCCACGGGAAGATCCCCGGCATGGTGGTCGACCGCTGCGGCTGCTCTTAAGACACTGACGCCGCGCCCCCCAGTTACGCCCCCCCCCCCCCCCCCCCCCCCTCGCGTCCCGGGAGAGCCACACGCACCGACGGAGGAGCCCAGATTTAGCTCACTGCCGTAGTTAAAGAGAATAATTCCAGATTAATTCAGCGGTAACAAACTGAGCGGCGAGAAGAGAACGAGACGTTTATTTATTCCTTTCATCTCTTAATTTTTCTGTGTGTTTGTTTCTCTCTGATTTTCATGCTTTCGATTGTTTAATAGTTGTACCATAGATTTTTAAAAATTGGCTCCAAAGTGTTCCAGCCAGCTTTGTTCATCCTGCCTCGTGGAACGGGCGATAAAACGAAACGAAACGACGAGCCTCTCTACTCTGTAGGACCAAAAGTATGTGGACAACCATCCTATTTATTCGTTCGGAGTTAAAGGCCCTTTCCTGTCCGCTGTGCATGAACAGAAATTCGGTACGCCTGAAACAGTGGCCTGAATGGTGGGATGAATCGGAATGTTGACTGTGAGTCAGGCCTTCTCATGAAACATCAGAGCCTCGTCTCACAAACGAGCATAAATTCAAACAAACGTCTCGTTTCAGCCAACGTGTTCATGCTCATTAATGCCTGGTGGTCGAGTGTCCACTTACTTTCGGCCGTATACCCGTATACTCTCTACGCTATAGGACCAAAAGTATGTGGACAAACCTATTTCTTTACGTTCTGAGTGTTTCAGCCGCACAAAGGCAGGAAGAGAAGTTCGGTACGTCTGAAACAGTGGCCTGCAGGGTGGGATGAATTGGAATGTTGACTGTGAGTCAGGACTACTCATGAAACATCGGTACTTACTTTTGACCACATAGTGAATAAATATTGGGACGGTGAAGTCCAACTTGTAAAATCGTAGCCGTATGTATACCTCGCCATAGGACCAAAAGTATGTGGACAACCGTTCTTTTTATTATGTTCTGAGTTTGGTACGTCTGAAACAGTGGCCTGAATGGTGGGATGAATCGGAGTGTTGACTGAGTCAGGCCTACTCATGAAACATCAGAGCCTCTCCTCACAAACGCTCTTTGAAACGAACAAACGAGCATAAATTCAAACAAACGTCTCGTCTCAGCCAACATATTAACATCCGTTAATCCCTGGTGGTCGGGTGTCCACTTACTTTCGGCCACATGGTGAATAAATATTGGGACGGTGTAGTCGAAATTGTAAAATTTTAGCCGTATACTCAATCCCTTTGGACAAAGCTGCACACAGAGGCCACTGTATTTTAATAATGTTCGTTTTTTAAATGGGACGTCCAAAAAAATTACGGTCAGGCGTCCAAATACTTTTGACCGCACAGTGTAACAAGGCAAGTCGCATAACTGACAGTTTAAAAGCATCCTGGAGTTTCTGGGAGGAGTTTTACTAAATCCAAAGAGCTTCAGATCACTTCGGCGTCCCAAAACTTTTGGAAGGTTCTGATGTGGGTTCTCTGAATTCAAAACAATGAAAGAACAAAACAACGTGCGTCTATAATTTCATCCACAAGTGCAGAACGGCGTCGAAACTAAACATGCCAAAAGACACGGAGCGGGTGAAGATGCTAAAGCAGAACCCCCCTCTCACACACACACACACACACACACACACACACACACACACACACACACACACACACACACACACACACACACACACACACACACACACACACACACACACACACACACAGAGCGAGTGCAGCTAACACCCGAGTGTGACATTCCCCGGAGTCCAGGTGCCCTTTCATGGCCACTTTGATCTTCTTTTTACTCGCCATCTTGTAAAAAGACAAAAAGCAGAAGAAGAGAAAAGAGTTTTTCAGGACTTTTCAATAAGGACAGGAAAAGGGGTTTAACCGGGCAATCAAATTACGACCTCTCACACTCACACACACACACACACACACACACACACACACACACACTGACCTTTAGAGCATCACTGGTCCAACAGCGTGGAACTGCAGTGAGACTGTGGTGTGAATATCCCACGCTTTCATAAAACAACCTGCCTATACGAGACATTTCATTAAAACGTTCGTAAACGCGTTTGTTTATAAAATGGGACGTCCGACAAGCTCGCAGTCAGGTGTCCACATACTTTTGGTCATATAGTGTAAAAGAAAGAGAGGGTTCCACACTCACCAGTGCTGGTTTCTGCTCGATCAGAACTGTTATTGTACACTGAAGTGAAATCATTTAATGCTTTTCCTTTATTTTCATTTCGGTTGTTTTTATGTAAATGAATTTCACTCTACCACCAACCCTAACGGTATGCTGAACTTTGGAAGTGCTTAAAAAGAAAAAAAAATAGAAAACAAAGTTAGCTAGATTAGAGAAGCTGGACGTTCGTCTCGTTCTTGTCGGATGTCTGAGCAAAGAAACGAAAGCACTATGCTGTTGGATAAAGGAGACGCCTTCTGACATTATATATAAATAATATATGTATATAATTTTTTTAAGGAGTACAAAAGATCCTTTTCTGGGCACTCTACCTTACCAACTATAAATTTTGCACTATGGGAATGGCAAGAGGAGTCGTCGTCTGTATTTGTGTTAGAACTTTTCAAGCGCCGGAGCTTGTACACGGACCGGAACGGAACGATCGAGGAAATTAAAATAAAAAAAAAAAGATATGAAGTGGATAAACTGTTCATCACGTTCATCATCACGCTCATCATCACTGTAACACTTTCTTCAATACTCAAACGGTCATTCATATATATCATGAGCGGAGGCCTGTGTCGTTCCCTGTTCGGGTGGAAGGAACGGCGTCCTGGGTGTAAACTTAGACCTAAAAACCGACTCGGATTTGTGCTTTTCGCTGCTTCTGACTCGGGTTGCTTTATTTTTGCAGTTCAGATGGAAGTGCTCGCGCTGGAGATCGAAGGAAAGCGATAAATGTGTGTGTTGCTACCAAAACGGGGGGAAAAAAAACAACCTTGATGAAAAAGTACTCAGACCCTTCACAAGCTTAGCACGTGTTGTTGGATGCTTCTGTATTTGGCTGCATTTACTCGTCCCTCGATTCTGGCCAGTTGTAGCCTAGCCGTTAAGGTACTGGACTAGTAATCGAAAGGTCGCTGGTTCAAGCCCCACCACTGCCAGGTTGCCACTGTTGGGCCCTTAAACAAGGCCCTTAACCACTGTATACTGTCACAGTACTGTAAGTCGCCTTGGATAGAGGCGTCTGCTAAATGCATAAAATGTAAATGTCAATGTAAAAAGTCTCCCTGTTCCTGCTGTTCAGAAGCAGCTTCCTAACATAATGCTACCACCACCATGTTTCACAGTAGGGATTATATTAGCCAGGTCATGTGCAGCACTTGCTGTTCAAACATCATCAAAGCAGAGAATCTTTTTCCTCTTTACAAGCCCGGGACCTCTTTCAGAGCTTCCTGACCCCTGATCGAGGCCCATCCTACCCGGATGCCCAATTCGGCCGAAAAAAGGTTCCAGATCGTTTTTAAATTGGAGGACCACTGAAGTCCTGGAACCTCTCAAATCTTTATATAGCATTATACCCTGGTCCTGATCGACACCCTGCCACAGTTTGATTTCGGAGATTCACAGACAGTCCCTGGAACGTCATGACTTGGTTCTTAATTAAAGCAAATCGACCCTGGTGCGCCTTTCCAGACTGGTGACTCCAGTTAAGATCCAGACGGATCAAGGATAACCAAAGCAAACAGGATGTGATTTTTTTTTGGCTGATTAAGTGCAGATTGATGGTCAAATCAAATCAACAACGCAATTACGTGTTCAAGAAGTCAAGGTGTCTGAATACTTTCTGAATTCACTACATTTCTAAATAAAAAAATACTAAAAAATAACAAAAGCTTCTCAGGTGGCGCAGCGCTAAAGTACGCTAGCGCACCAGAGTTGGGGTTTCGAATACATCGTATCGAATCTCAGCTCTGCCTTTCCGACTGGGCTGGGCAGCAGCATGTACATCGATTGGCTGTTGTTCAGGGTAAGAGGGTAAGAAAGTCGGATCATAGATCCTCAAACTGGTGCAACTGCGGCCCCTGCTGGCTGACTGTTGGCGCCTGCACAGGGCTGAGGAATGATGCTGATGGTGGTGTGGCCCTCCGCACACAGTGCCCGTCAGTGTATGGACTCGACTCTTGCAGGTGAAAAATGCAGTCTGTACTGACTGTACGTGCCGGAGGGGGCGAGTGTCAGTCGAGAGGCGTCCTCAGTCAGCGGTGAAGGGTCGAATCAGTATAGAGGAGCAATCAGGGGAATTGGACATGACTAGATTAGGGGAGAAAATCTGTAAATGCTTTGCTGGATAAAAAAATAATAATTCAGTTAGCCAATACATTATAGGATTGGTATCTTTTCCCCTCTTCATTAAGACATCATAGTCGATCTGATAGCTGAAAATTTCTTATTCACGAATATTTTGCAGAAATGATGTCCATGAGAAAAGAGGATTAGAAAATTTCGATGAAAAAGTTTTTATCTTTGCTGAACCTCTAGACGCTTTAATTCGACACCCGTATCGACTGATTTAGCGCGACTGCGTGGTCATAGCGTCTTAAATCCGATAGCCATAAGGAAACGAATCGTCCCCACGAAAGAATTCCAACCTTAGAGTGTTGAGTGTGAACAGCCGTAAATAAAAACACGCAACTGCGACATTTCAGAACCATCAAACATCCAGAATTGGCACTCATCAGTCACTTCCCCATTTTGAAGGTACGGAATTTGCTGCGACGTGGATACATCGCTGGTATTTTCCTCGCATCGAGCACTTCCTATCAGATGAAACAGATTCTTAAGGTGTTGATGTACGATGAGGAGAGACTTTATTACACCGGGATGTAAATAATCCCTGAACAGCCTGCATTATTTTCTCCTCCGCGCAGGTCCTCCGCCCTCGACAACCTCCTGCCGTCTCATCCACGTCTTACTCGGTGTAGATAAACCAATTCAGAATTTGTAGCTTGAAGTTTGTGTGAATGAATTGCTTGGTTTCTTCATTTTGGTTTCTTTGGTCTCTTTTTTTCTACCAATAAATCGTTTATTTAGCCTAAAATAAAAGTCTAACCCTCGTGTTTTTAATATGAACCTGCATTACGTAACTGGGAAGTGAACTGGAAGGTTGACTGTGAGCCAGGCCTTCAGGTCAACCTCAGTGCCTGGCCTTAACGAAAGCGCAGGGCCGGAGGGGGGGTGACCCTGTTAGCATCAGCCGATAGCACGGCCCCTCATCAACCTAATTTAGGAGGATTTAGAGGACAAACGAGCCTCTTACTGATGCAAACGAGGCGAGACCACCCACCTCCGGCCCGCAACCGCTCTGACGTAATGTTGGCGAGGCCTGCCGGTAGGTGGATCGTTTCAGGTTGGACAAACATGATGCAACGAGGAGCATAAAAACACCACTGACGAGGGATTTATTCCTAATTAACCTAAATTATGACCCGTTAATGCCAAGCGAGAAACGTTTGTATACAAGCACTGACTGTAAAAAAAACGACAGCATGTTACATCATTAGTTCCTCCGACACTGAAGAGCCAGAGTAAACACAGAGCAGCATGGCACGGCTTTCCGCCGCTCTGCGAGACACTAGTAGGTGAAAAGAAGCGGCTGCCGACAGCAGGATTGGAAATGACGAGACCGGAAGCCCCAGAACCTAAGACTGTCCTATGTGGGCACAGAGAAGTCACCAGCTGTAGTCGATCATAATTTTTAGGCCAGTATTAGGAGGCCACGTCACACATTTACAGAACCGCTATCGCACAGTTGTAATGCAGCCCAGCCCAGCCGACCTCCCTTCCCTCAGGCACGGCCGACTGTGCCCAATTGAGCGCCTGGCCAGGTCGACAGCACCGCCTGGGATTCTGAGTCTATTATTTATGTTAAATAAGAGAATAAACGAGTGATAAATCTGTTCAAAAAGAAAACACTGAAGATGTCGACGTTTGAGAAACCCGAGAGACGTTTAATAAAGAACTTAAAACACAAATGAGCTGCAGTGACACGTTTCAGTGGACGTTCCATTAAAAAAAATAAAAATAAAGCAATCGGGTCAGACGTTTCCGAAGCGCTCAGCTCGCTTTCTTTTCTTCGCCTGAAAGAGAAATCAAAAAGCTGTAATATTTATATATACAGCAAATATTAAAATTTACTTTAAAATATTGTCATATTTAAATAATATTTCCACCCCCGCCTCCCTTTTCACCCATTCCGTTCATGCCCAACTGGCATCCTCGTACCTCCGCATCGTCGGCTCCGGCCGAGGCCGCCGTGGTGACGATTCCGAATCTCTCCTTCCTCTTCTTCAGCTTCTCGTCCTCCTCGACCTGAACAAACGAGAACGAGTGATAAACAAACTCCGCCCGACTGACCAGTGAAAAAACATCCCCATGTGCGCCAAGACTTACTTCGGCTTTAGTTTTCGGGTGCACCCCACTCGGTCTCTCTGCCGGTTCTATTTGGAACACGTTGGGTGGAAAATTGGGTCCTATCACACATACCAGCTCCCAGAAACCTGGCACCGTCCGGACTGGTCATTTTGTGTATTGCTTGGTCATTATTCTAATAAAACGTTTGCGCAATGATTGCAGTGCTAGCTCAATGGTTTAGGGTGTTTCACTAGTGCTCAGAAGGTCGCTGGTTCAAGTCCCGTCACCGCTGGGTCCCTGATCAACTCCATTAAACCCTTATATTCGATCACAGCTGAATGTTGTTTAGGATAAAAGCGACTATTAAATACCAGTAATGTAAATGCAGCTTTTGTCACTCTGGAGCCAAGAGGGTTAAGGCCTTACTTGGCAGCACCAGCATACAAACTCACAACCTTCTGATTAAAAGCCCAGAGCCTACAATTGGCCATGTTTCTGCAAGGGGCGGGACAATGGCTAAACAGGAATTCTTCATAAGTGCTGCAGTTACGACCTCTGCTGGCTGATCGATGGTGCTGCACAGAGACGGGGGATAATGGGGATCGGTGCGTGACTCTCCATGCTCGATTCAGATCCTTATACGAACACAGCAAGAGTGGAGCTCCGCAGCGGCAGAACTGAAATACGATCGTGAAAGTGGATACACAAGATCAGGAGAAAATTTGGGGTGAAATGAATAAAAGTATTAAAAATATCATTTTCATACATTTTATGAAGTATTTTTCCGGTTCTGGTTCTTTCAGGTTGAAAACAAAAAGCTTGTGGAATGTTATACTTGGGGCTCGACTAAAATAAACAGGTGAGGTGTGTGTTTGGGGAGGGGGGTTAAGTTTGGGGGTCGATTGAGGTCGCAGGTCAGCAGTGACCCGAGGTATGTATTTAATGATTAACAGATCTGGATTCTGACACACGTACAAAGCATTTAGTATGAAGGCAGATCCTCGACGACGCCGAGTCGGCCTTCGTTAGACGTTATGACATCATAAAATCACAAAATATCCTTGATTACGATCGGGCGTGTGGATTTAGAACCAAAAACATCCATCTGGCAACCTAAACGACTTCACGGGCACCTCATTTATTAGCGATTACAAACATCTCCGGCTGGTGACTTCTCTGTGCCCTTATAAACAGGGCTGGTTTGACCATAACCCTTCAGTCTAGGCTGAAGAAGTGGAACCATTTCTTAGCAACTTCGGGTCCCCAGATAAATCCCAATCCGCATGATTATATGGAACAGTTGTCTTGGCCAACAATGGGAAGTAAATCCATACAATTATGCTAAGAGCAAATCGATCCGAATCAAAAACAGAGCAAACACGAACTAAAAGCAGCGCCGTGCAAATAGAATTTCCTGTTGGCTTTATCATTCAAATCATTATCAGATAAAAATGTGCAATTATAAAAACAAGACACAAAATGTGCATTTCTATACGCTCCGAACGCCCCCGCCCAGCATTTCTGACATTATAAAGTTCCACTTATTTAGTAAAGCTGAGAGATGATTTGTTTGCGATGAGAAGGCTTCTCAGTCCGTTCTTTTGGGAGCGGAAACGCTCCAGCGCAGCTCCTTTTTTATTGTTAGTCGGTTATTTTGCAGCATGACTTACGAAGCGGGCAGCGTTCCTCCGAGCCAGGATTCGGCTGAATGGCTCTGCGGGTCTCCATAGTCGCGGATGCCAAAGCGGAGAGCCCAGCGTGGCCTCCTCTCGCTCAGCATTCATACAGTGGTGGCCAATCTCATTTCCATCGCCCGAGATCATCAAGTTCATTTTGTGAGCCCCCACGCTGCCCAACCACCCACCCAACCACCCACCCAGCCTCTCTCTGCCCCTCTCTCCCTCTCTTTTCCTGCTCATGTTTTCTTTTTGCCTCCTGGAACAATATCGGGCCGTACGCAGGGCCTCTCCGAGTCGTCCGAGGCCTCGGCTCCCGTCTATTCACAGAGCCTTCCTGGAGCAGATTGAATTAGTGACACTCATTCAGACTAATGAGTGAAAACCCGCCGAGACTCGCAATGAGACCCGATGACGTTTTCCCTGCATGCTAAGTGCGCCGGGGATCCACGGGGAAACGCTTCCGGCGGCGGAGACGCGGCGATCGCGGGACGCGTTTACATAATTCGTCATTTCTATGCTTCGGGATCGTTTTTATTGCCTTTATGATGCGAACGCGAAATATTCAAGTGGCACCCGATGGGACTCGGAGTGACGTGACATCGTGGCACGCATTGTGCAGAAAGCAGTGTGTGTGTGAGTGTGTGTGTGTGTGAGTGTGTGTGTGTGTGACCACTGCCGCACAAGATGCTTTTCTATCAGCTGATAATGTGTCCATCAAACAAGGAGAAGAAAAGTCGAGCCGCTACACAAATAAACAAATACGAGAGTCTTCAAAAAGTTTCCGCACCTTTTTAACTCTATTTTTTATGAATTTTCAAAAACGATCTCCATCACTTTCCATCGCCTTCCGATGCATTTTTTCCAGCGTCGTACCAACTTTTTAATGCCGGCGTAGCCACTGATGCAGCGCTGCCTTTACATCATCACCACATGAAAATCTTCTTCCCCTTAAAGCTTCCTTGAGCGTCCAAAAAGGTGGAATTCAGATGGAGCTAAATCCGGACTATAAGCGTCTCTCGGACACGAGCGATTACTCCTCCCTCCCTCACCGCTTATAACCACGATATAAAAGGGAGGAAACTAAACACAGTGGAACCTCCATTTAACGGTCAAAATCTGGAAAACCAAATGTCCGGATGGTTTAAAATTCCCGACCAGTAGTTCAGTAATCATCCACTAGGCGGCGCACATCTCTGTGTGAGTGACGGGCTTTATTTTGGCGGGAGGCTCGCTTTGTTCTCGCCTTTTTCTCCGAGGCCCTAATACAATCAGGACAAGTCCAGAAGCTGGACTCCGGAGCAGTGAGCAGCTTTGGACACCTGCAGCTTTGTCAGAGCTTATCTTGACATTACAGGTGAACTAGGGTTAAAGGTCAGGGGTATACTAATGGAGGAGGGGGTGAAGGAGAGGGAGGTGGTGGCTGTGGGGTGTATGACAACACCCGAGTCGCTCATCGATTCACGCAGCATCGTACATCCGAAAAAAAAAAAATCAATCCGCAATCCGATTGTCGGAATAAGAGCGCGTGAGCTCGGCCGGCGGGGGGAGGAGAGGGAGCGAGGAGCGATTCGAGAGGGCCCCTTTTCTCGTCCACCACGCCGGCCTGCCGTCCATCCCCCCTCTCGGCCCCCCCCTGGGAGGAGGTGCGCTTCGGCACGGCCTCACTAAATCAACACCGTTATAATGATGTGTCACACTTGACCCCGCGCAGCTCCGCTCGCTCACGCGGGTGTCGGGGGCCGCGCCGGTCGACCCTCCGCCTCTCGCACACTCCCCGTCCGATCGATACTCAACACGCATGCTTCAGGGTCACTCAATCCCTGCAGGAGTGTTCTAATAACCAGCTGACATGACTGCGCGCACGCACACACACTCAAACGATCTAACAGGTTCACACAGGTGAGTGTGTTTAGCTTCGTGCTCCTGGTTCTTCCTCAGTCAAAATGGTAAAAATGACCGCGCGAGAGCCTCGGACACGACCGATTCAGCAGGAATCGTCAAGTGTTTTACTAACATTCTTATTTTTTCCAATTTTCTCCCCTAATTTAGTCATATCCAGTTCCCCTGATTGCATTACGCTTCGCCTCTACCGATACAATCCTCCCCTGCTGACTGAGAAGCTTCGCAACTGACACACGCCCCCCTTCGACACGTGTGCAGTACCGATCGCATCTTTTCACCTGCACGAGGCGAGTTCATATGCGGATCAGCCTTGTGCACAGAGAGCCACACCCTGGTCATCATTATTTCTCAACTCAGCCAGCAGAGGTCGTAATTGCACCAGTTATAAGGAACCCTGGTCCGGCTTTCCCATCCCTGAACAACAGCTCTGGTGTGCCAGCGTATTTTACCGCTGCGCCACCTGAGCGGCACTAACGTCCTTATTTAGGGCGGGGACTTTCCAACATAGTACAAAAGACAGCGTGTCATTTTTCATTAATCACACCCTCTGCATTCAGTCCGACTATTAAACCCTCACTTTACTCCAGTGTTGTTTTTTGGGAGGCGTTTACACTCTTATGGGACTCACCTTTTTGGAGACGGAGGAAACGTTCACGCCAAAGCGCTCGGCTCTCTTCTTCAGGACTTCAACGTCCACCTGATGGGCGGAGGAATCAAACCATTAACGTCATGATGCACGATATTATCATATACGTGGCAAAACGGCGTTCACGCCGGATTCCGTGTCGTCGTTTCCAGTGGATCGAGGTGGTTTTTCCCACCTTACAATCTCATGCTTGTAATTTAAGGTGGAATTAAACAGTTCAGGGGGTTTTGTGAGACGGCGAGACCGAGTTTCTCTCTGCCGTGTCTACGCTTCACTTCACAAATCTACAGCAACCAGAAAATATAATAAATAAGTTTCATACTTACGTTTGCTTTAGGGGCAGCAGAGGCTCCTGTAAAACACGAGAGGGGAGATCAGACCGGGAGAAACGGGACACGTCTCAACACCACAACAGATTTTAATGAGTTACGTTTGAACCACTTCAGTTATTGATGTTTATTGGGATTATGCTTTACAGATTAGATGATGCTTTACAGGACAGGTAGTTACAGGTTAACCATGATCTTTATACTGTGAGAGGAAACCCACAGACACAGGGAGAACATGCAAACTCCACACAGAACCTGAATTCCAGCTTTGTATTTCCAGCTACTGGTGAACACAGCGAGCACAGGTCACCGCCCGAGATTCAGAATCTGGGGTGCATTAAAACGTGACATTTCTGCAAAATTACGAGCTAAAAATACATCATTAAAGGAGTTGAACTGTGTGTCTGATGAACTGTGTGTCTGGACGCTGGTTGCTAACTCACCTTCGGAGGGCGCCGATGTTTCTGGCATTCCAAATCTAATCAAATATAAAACAATAACAGGTATCAAACCAGGGCTGGAATTCATCAATACGCCGAGATAATAAAGGTGAGCCGTTAATTCCATGTCGATTGGAGTCATAACGGCACTCGCACGCACGTACGAGATGAATATGAAGCAGAAACGATAACAAGCCGCCTTCGTTTCTGACCCCACGAGACCCCAGAAGCCAAAATCATTCAGTTCTAATGCATCTTATTGTTCAGAATTAAAGCCACAGGTTTATTTACGTTCCCACCACCCACCAGCAAACAGAATAACAACATTAAACATTAACACATATATTATTTTTGCGCACCATCACTGGCTTTCAGGGTTCATCAGAAAATGGTAACAGCAAAATTAGACTAAAAATAAACATGAAAAAAAATAATTGTTTGTTTTTTATTGGCTATAAAGCAGGTCCAGTTTTAAACCACATCAAGGGAGCAAATACTTTTTCAGAGATCTATATCTGCATGAGCCAGGCTACAAGTATGTAGACACCCGACAGCGAGCTCGCTAGGTTACGCCAGCCTTACAGCTCTAGAAACTATAAGGATTTATATCCCTACAAGCAAAGGTGCATTTGTAAGAACAAGAACACTGTGACTCTTCCAGTTCGTCCCAGCGGTGTTCGAGCCGTCTACAGTTCACAGTTTAAAGGTGGATCCATCATCATGACATTTCATGCCTGGTCTTAACCAGCTAGTCAACCAACTAGTCCAGCCCTGCTCACCTGGCAGCTCGGGCGGCCTTCTTGCTGTCCGCAGTGGGAGGCAGACTGAAGCGTTCGGCTCTCTTAATCAACCTCTGAAACCAAATCAAATCAAAATATAAACAAAATCAGGTGATTCGAATCACTTTCACTTCATCTGAACATCCTCAACATGCAATGAGAGACAAAAACAGGGGCGTCGAGACTCTTTCATACTCCTGGTGTGATCTGAGGGCAGTACCTGATCAGCTGACTCGGAGAGGGAGATTTTGATGACTTTCTTCTCGGCCTCCCTGCAGAAAGAAAGAAAAACAACTTAAAAAAGCTGAAGCTGTTTATGAGGTTTTGCATGTCTTGAACCAGCGGTGCTTAATCAATCCACTGAGGAACCACAGAGCTGCTCACACCAGCCAGGCAGAACCAATCCACCTACTGCAGAGCCGCCCAAACTAGGGACGTTAATGAGTTCAATCAATTACTCTAGTTCTTGTGGAAAATGTGTTTATTTATGTGAGTTTACGTTCAACTCATTTTTATCTTGTTTGTATTTGTCCATTAATACTTTTGTTCCTGTCAGGAATCTTGTGGAAAATAGAAAGATAAATAAATACATAAAACGTTGGTTTGCTCATGTTCAGTTTTTCTAAGTTCCAAACCTCAACGCATCGTCGTTTACTAGGCAAGGCAGGGCAAGTTTAGTTGTATAGCACCTTTCACACACAGTGGCAATTCAAAGAGCTTTATATAAGAAAAAATGTATTATAATAAATAATAGTTACAATTAAAACATGAAACTAAAACCAGAGAGATAAAGTGCTTTACATACAGATTAACAAATAAGGAACATGACTAACTTAAAGAAAATAAAGTATTTGGTGAAACATTAAAAAAAACTATAAAAAGTATAACAATAAAGATCTAAAGTGCAGTAGTAATAGAGTGCAGAATTTAGAACTCAATCATAGGCACAAGAAAACGCTTTTAATCTGGATTTAAACATTTCTACATTTGAGGAATATCTAATATCTTAATGACCGAGTCTTTCGTAAATGCTTCCGTTATGTACTCACGACTGCATCACCTGTTACCTGTGTTTATCTATAAAGTCCTGACCTCGACCCAATCAAGAATATACAGACCGTGCCAGGAAAGTTAAGACACCCCTGGCATAGTCCATGTTTTATTCGTATTACAATCTTAATGATTTATTTCTCAGTATCAAATCTGACCTGATAAAAAGTCTTACATTCTCTATAAGATGTTACATTCAGTATATAAACAGTAACTGTGTGTTAAATCGTGATCAGGTTTGTTCACGGTGGACAGAATTTAGTCCTAACGCGCCATCTGGTGGCCACAAGCTACACTGTTAGAGTCTCTAGAAAATACAGCCTGCAGGTTTGTTTGATCTAATCAATAAAAGTTTGATTATTTTGACATTATTTACTGAGAATTATTTCCCTAATGAGTACGATATAAAAACAACGAACCTTTAAACACGTTTTACTCTTAATAACACATAAAACACCCACTTCTGTTAATATTTACTGCAAAGAACAACGTATAACAGTTTAATGATGCATTACATATCTCATTTGATAATGTTAACTGCAATGACACTGTTATTTTACATACTACATTTCTTATTCTGTTTATTTAATTACATAGTGATGTACAATTATACTAGTGTACTTTAATACTTTCTGCTTTAATGTATCTTGAGCTGCTGTAATAACGGACTTTCCCTGTGGGATTAATAAAGTGATCGATCCATCTATCTATCTAAAACACACTTACTGTTCAGGTGAAGCAGGCGCTTCAACTGCAGGCTCGGCTTTCGGCGAGACCTCCTGAAACAAATCATCGATTAGATTTCTCCTCGTTTAAGCGTTATTTATGATTAATAATCTGAATGCACTGAAGCATAACTAGATAAACAAAAAGAGATGATTTTAAGGAGGATTTTTATTAAACCTTTAATTAAAGACATTGTACCAACAGCTTTAGAACCTCACTTCTCAGTCATATAAATGCTGCCACCTTTTGACTGAATGGGCACAAATTCCTACAAACACACTTCAAAGTCTTGCGAGAAGCCTTCTTAGAAGAGTGGCTACTCTAGCTACTTACTATATAGCTAATATACTTCTGAATCGTTTAAATTCATACAAAAATAATCATCACCTCTGGAAACTCTCCTAACACCTCCTCCTCGTTCACCTCCTCCTCTGAAAAGAAAACAAACAATTCATTCAGACTCAGAGGTGGGCGGCTCCTCGGTCCGTGTTATCCAGCGACGGCTGCAGGTCGTACACGACATACAAACCACAAAACCTGATCAGCAAGAAGCATTTCATCCGCACACGTACCGTGCTCCTCAAGATACGCCTGCAGCCGCGCGATCAGGTCGGCCTTGTTCCCTTTGACTTCCAGCCCTCGTGCTGCACATTCCTGCTTCAGCTCGGCCAACTGCAAACGACAGGCAAATCAAGAAAACTTTAATCTGCAGGCTGCTCATGTGGAGGGAATAAGCCACGGATTTGTGTGCCACCCTGTACCACGAGGACATGGGTTTAATTCTCACCCCCTGATCGTCTGTGAGAGGGTTCAGCTCTTCCCCAGTTTTCGCAAAACAAATGACAAGGTGAAACGACTGCTCCAAACTGCTACGGTTCAGTCTGCGTCTCTTTTTGTCTGTCCATGTCTGTGCACTTCTAATGTCTCAACATGTGTGTGTGTCCATGTGTGAGTCCCCTGTTTGTCTCTCTTTTACGTGCAGAATTGTATCTCTATTTCTGTCTGTGCATTTCTCATGTGTGTGTATGTGTATATCTGTGAGAGTGTGTGTATATCTAAGTATGTGTATCTATGTATGTGTGAGTGTGTGTATATATGTATGTGTGTATATCTGTGTGAGTGTGTGTGTATATCTAAGTATGTACATGTATCTATATGAGTGTGTGTGTATCTATGTATGTATGTATGTGTGTATATATATATATATATATATATATATATATATACAGTGAAGCCCGAAATTATTCATACCCCTGGCAAATTTTGACTTAAAGTTACTTTTATTCAACCAGCAATTTTTTTTTTGACCAGAAATGACACAGGTGTCTTCCAGAAGATAATAAGACGATGCACAAGAGGCATCATTATGGAAAAAAATATTTCCCAGCTTTTATTTACATTTGAACAAAAAGTGGCATGTCCAAAATTATTCATACCCTTTGCAAACTGTCACAGTCTATGGGAAAATCCAAAGTTCTATACCATTCCAAATAGTCCAAGCTGTTCTAAAGCATCCTAATTACCCTGATTCATTGGGAACAGCTGTTTTAATCAACTCAACAGGTGAAAAACAGCAACTCTCTGCAGTTGGTTTGTGGACAGTCATGGCTAAGACAAAGGAGCTCACTAAGGACCTGCGGCTGTGCATTGTGGCAGCTCACAAGTCAGGAAAGGGCTATAAGGCCATATCTAAATGTTTTCAAGTTCCAGTGGCTACAGTGCAAAGTATTATTAAAAAATACAAGACATTCCGCACTGTGGAAAATCTCAGAGGACGTGGTCGGAAGCCAAAAGTGACACCTGTGCTGGCCAGGAGGATAGTGAGAGAGGTGAAAAAGAATCCAAGGATCACCACCAAGGCCATCCTGGTGAATCTGGGCTCTGCTGGTGGCAACGTCTCAAGGCAGACAGTCCAACGGACACTGCACACTGCTGGGTTCCACGGACGCAGACCAAGGAGGACGCCACTTCTCCAGAAAAGGCACACAAAAGCTCGCTTGGCCTTTGCAAATGCTCATCTGGACAAAGAAGAAGACTTCTGGTCTTCTGTTTTATGGTCAGATGAAACAAAAATTGAATTGTTTGGCCACAAGGATGTATCCTTCATTTGGCGTAAAAAAGGAGAAGCCTTCAACCCTAAGAACACCATCCCCACTGTCAAACATGGTGGTGGGAACCTAATGATTTGGGGGTGTTTTTCAGCCAATGGACCAGGGAACCTAATCACAGTAAACGGCATCATGAAAAAAGATCAATACATCAAGATTCACAACAACAACATCAGGCAGTCTGCAGAGAAACTTGGCCTTGGGCACCAGTGGACATTTCAGCACGACAACGACCCAAAACACACAGCAAAAGTGGTGAAGAAATGGTTAGCGGACAAAAACATTAACATTTTGCAGTGGCCCAGCCAGAGTCCTGACTTGAATCCAATTGAGAATCTGTGGAGGGAGCTAAAGATCAGGGTGATGGCAAGGAGACCCTCCAACCTGAAAGAGTTGGAGCTCATCGCTAAAGATGAATGGGCAAAAATACCAGTGGAGACATGCAAAAAGCTGGTCAGCAATTATAGGAAGCGTTTGATTGCTGTAATAGCCAATAAAGGCTTTTCTATTCATTATTGAGAAGGGTATGAATAATTTTGGACATGCCACTTTTTGTTCAAATGTAAATAAAAGCTGAGAAATATTTTTTTCCATAATGATGCCTCTTGTGCATCGTCTTATTATCTTCTGGGAGACGCCTGTGTCATTTCCGGTCCAAAAAAAAAATTGCTGGTTGAATAAAAGTAACTTTAAGTCAAAATTTGCCAGGGGTATGAATAATTTCAGGCTTCACTGTATATATATATATATATATATATATATATATATATATATATGTATCTGTGTGAGTGTGTATATATCTATGTATGTATGTGTGTGTGTATGTATGTATGTATGTATGTATGTATGTATGTATGTATGTATGTATGTATGTATGTATGTATGTGTGTGTATATATATATGTATGTATGTATGTATGTATGTATGTATGTGTGTATATATATATATATATATATGTATCTGTGTGAGTGTGTATATATCTATGTATGTGAATATATGTGTATATCTATGTATCTGTGTATATATGTATGTGTATGTGTGTATATTTATGTATGTGTGTATATCTGTATGTGTGTGTGTATCTGTGTATGTATGTGTGTATCTGTGTGTGTGTGTGTGTGTCTAACGCCCTGCAGAGGGTGTGTTTCTGCCTTGCCCCCAGACTTTTCCGGACCCACCACGTCCCTGATCTAATTTAAGCATAAATAAAACAAAAACTGAAATTTCAGTGAAAACAAACTAGCTATCACAGGGAAAATATAAGAGCTACATAAATTGTATTTTGATGAACTTTTATCTTTTAACAGCTGCAACAAAACTAACATTTAATGTTTCTGTCTGATAAATAAAAATAAAATTAGCTCCGATGCTAGCGTTAGCTAAACAGCTACCACGCTTAACACAGCTAAACGTGTCCCGTAAAACAAAATACTCCCAAAATAAACGAATTCAAAAGTGGATTTAATTTACTGACCTTAAAAGTAGCAACAATATATATTCCAAAGTAATAAACCAGATGATTTTATTATTTACCTTCAGTTTCTGGAGTTCAATCACTTCAGCCATTCTTACTGCTTTCTTCTTCGGTTCCGCTCCGATTCCGCGTCTCTTTATTGTGACTCCACAGAAGTGATGTCGCCCCCTACAGTCACCAAACACAACAACACACGCTCCAAAAGTATGTGGACACTAACCATGATGTTGTTGGACGTACCGTTTTAAAAACGAATATGTTTAAACAGGCTTGTTGGGGAGAACAAGGCTGCTCCACGCCCCCTCCGACACGTGCACATCAATCGAACATCTTTATCACCTACACTTGACGAGTGCAGTGCGGTACAGCGCTGTGTACGGAGAGCCACACCCTCTTGTGTCCCTATAGTTTATACATGTATGTAGTGAGAGTATGTAGTGAGAGTCAAAATGCTCGGCTTTCCCCGTCTTCAACTCCTGTACATGCTGGACGAGAGTTTAGGTGAGGTGACTGTAAATAAAAGTCCATGGCACACAGATATGAGCGTATTAGGTACAGCTGTGTTGTTGGGATTTTTGAACTCCTCAGTGCCAATGCTAGGAGAATAATGCTCAAAACAATAATATAAAGCCAGCAGCGATGAACACACGTTGTGTGTGTGTCCACTTATAACCAGCACAGGGTTTGTGTTTCTCATAAAGAGGCCAGAAGTTGAAACAGGATTTTTTTAAACCCCAACAACACTGCTGCACCTGCTGTACTCACACCAGAACCACACACACACTTCCATGTTGTTAGGTCAGTGTCATGTGCAGTGCTGGGGAATGATCCATTAACAGAACATTGTCTGGTCAGTGGTGGTCCTACAGTATAAAGGTCCTTTTATGACAGTTGGTAATAAAGTGGACAGAGCAACAGGTATATACCATTACTGACTGTAGCCCATATGTCACTAAATACTTAGTGTATAATTGTAACACTATTGCTTAAGTATCACTGCAGCTCTTCTCTACTGACACTATACGGCCAAAAGTATTTGGACACCTGATCATGAGCTTCTAAAACGAGTAGTGTTAAAATTAGGTGACCTTTATGTGATCTTTTCAGCAAGAACAGTTTTGAAGTATGTCTGTAGGAACTTGTGCCCATCCAGAACCAAATGAGCATTTGTAACATGTTTGTTTGTTTGTTTATTAGGATTTTAACGTCGTTTTACAGTTTTGGTTACATTCACGACAGGAAACGGTAGTTACTCATTACACAAGATTCATCAGTTCACAAGTTTATATCAAACACAGTCATGGACAATTTAGTGTCTCCAATTCACCTCACTTGCACGTCTTTGGACTGTGGGAGGAAACCGGAGCTCCCGGAGGAAACCCACGCGAACACGGGGAGAACTCCACACAGAAAGGACCCGGACCGCCCCACCTGGGGATCGAACCCAGGACCTTCTTGCTGCGAGGCGCCAGTGCTACCCACTTAGCCACCGTGCCGCCCGCATTTGTATGACTACTGATGTTGAGTGGGGCTGAGGTCAGGGCTCTGTGCACAGGGGCACACTCACGGTGGAACAGGAAAGGGCCTTCCCTAAACTGCTGCTGCAAAGTTGGAAACATACACTTGTATAACTTTATATAAGTGATTTATTACACCTGTGAGCAACTGTTGTGCCGGAATAACATTAATTAAAAAGTTAAAAGGGGCGTCCCAATACTTTTGTCCATGTATTGTATTCAACCACTCATGCTCATCAATGAATACCAAACAGTCGACCAAACCGAATTATCAATCATCCGGTCAATGTCAATTTCTTTTTATTCATTTATTTATTTATTTTAACATAAACCACCATAATAGTTCAATGACTCACTTTTAAATCACAAACCTTTTGCTTCACTAGCTCAGGACATCATCGAACACTAAACTACTATCAGGACTCATGGAGCATGTTCTAACACTCTGTTTATAAAGACTATATTACATATCTGTTATTATTTAACACTTACAACAGCTTAGTATATCACATATTACATATCTCATCTAAAATATTTACTGCTAGGATACTTCTTAAGTTTTTTTATATGACATACTACATTTTTTATTCTATTTATTCAACATTACTTGTGTACTTTAATTCTTTATGCTTTAATGTACCTGGAATTGCTGTAATAACTGACTATCCCTATGTATGGGATTAATAAAGTTATCTGTCTGTCTATTCTATATATCTGTCTGTCTACCTATCTATCTGTGTCTGTCTATTTATGTCTATCTATCTATCTATCTATCTATGTCTATCTATTCATCTATTTATATCTATCTATCTATTTATGTCTATCTATCTATCTATCTGTCTGTCTATCTATCTATTTATGTCTATCTATCTATCTGTCTGTCTATCTATCTATCTATTTATGTCTATCTGTCTATCTATCTATCTCTATCTATTCATCTGTCTATCTATTTATGTCTATCTATCTATCTGTCTGTCTATCTATCTATCTATCTATGTCTATCTGTCTATCTATCTATCTCTATCTATTCATCTGTCTATCTATTTATGTCTATCTATGTCTATCCATCTATCTGTCTATCTATCTATGTCTATCTATTTATGTCTATCTGTCTATCTATGTCTATCTATCTATCTATGTCTATCTATCTATCTATCTATCTATCTATCTATGTCTATCTATCTATCTGTCTGTCTATCTATCTATCTATGTCTATCTATCTATCTATCTATCTATCTATGTATGTCTATCTATCTATCTATCTATGTCTATCTATCTATCTATGTCTATATATCTATCTATCTATCTATGTTTATCTATCTATCTATCTATCTATCTATCTATCTATCTATCTATGTCTATCTATCTATCTATCTATCTATCTATCTATCTATCTATGTTTATCTATCTATCTATCTATCTATCTATCTATCTATGTTTATCTATCTATCTATCTATCTATGTCTATCTATCTATCTATGTTTATCTATCTATCTATCTATCTCTCTATCTATCTATGTCTATCTATCTATCTATCTATCTATGTCTGTCTATCTATCTATCTATCTATGTCTATCTATCTATCTATCTATGTCTATCTATCTATCTATCTATCTATCTATGTCTATCTATCTATCTATCTATGTCTATCTATCTATCTATCTATCTATCTATGTCTATCTATCTATCTATGTCTATCTATCTATCTATCTATCTATCTATCTATCTATGTCTATCTATCTATCTATCTATGTCTATCTATCTATCTATCTATCTATCTATCTATCTATGTCTATCTATCTATCTATCTATCTATCTATCTATCTGTCTGTCTATCTGTCTATCTATTTATGTCTATCTATCTATCTATCTATGTCTATCTATCTATCTATGTCTATCTATCTATCTATCTATCTATGTCTATCTATGTCTATCTATCTATCTATCTATCTATCTATCTATCTATCTATCTATCTATCTATCTATCTATCTGTCTGTCTATCTGTCTATCTATTTATGTCTATCTATCTATCTATCTATCTATCTATCTATCTATCTATCTATCTATCTATCTATCTATCTATCTATCTATCTGTCTGTCTATCTGTCTATCTATTTATGTCTATCTATCTATCTATCTATCTATCTATCTATCTATCTATCTATCTATCTATCTATCTATCTATGTCTATCTATCTATGTCTATCTATCTATCTATCTATCTATCTATCTATCTATCTATCTATCTATCTATGTCTATCTATCTTCTATCTATCTATCTATCTATCTATCTATCTATCTATCTATCTATCTATCTATCTATCTATCTATCTATCTAACTAACTAACTATCTATCTATCTATCTATCTAATGCTCCTTGCTAATGCATATGTTACAACAACGAAAGTGCAGGAGCAAGACTTGCCTGGCTGCAGTCCAGACCTATCTCCTGTTAAAAATGTGTAAAGCAATATGACGTACAATATATAAATAGAGACCCTAGACTGTTAAGCAGCTGTGTTATATCTAGCATTGGATTTGTTTATTCCCAGGTGGGGCGGTCCAGGTCCTTTCTGTGTGGAGTTTACATGTTCCCGGTTCCCTCCCATAGTCCAAAGACATGCAACTGAGGTGAATTGGAGATACACAATTGTCTGTGACTGTGACTAATGAATCTTGTGTGACCTGTAACTTCCTGTCCTGTCATGAATGTAATCAGCGTGTAATTTTGCAGCGTTTAATGTCAAACATAGTCATCTCCAATTCACCTCACTTGCACATCTTTGGACTGTGGGAGAAACCCAGGCAGACACGAGGAGAAAAGGACCCAGACCCCCCCAAACAAGAAAAATACGGACACCCTGGTGTATCACAAGGATTTGCTTTTCATCTGTGCTTATTTTACACCCAGCCAACTGTCATCACATGCCACCTATCCACCTGTTTACCTGTGTGATTACTGCATGATCTATAATGCACCTGTCCCAATGTAATCGAAACATTCTATTACATTAGGATTATGCATGTACACCCAAAAAAACAATAGTTAATGATCTGAACCATTAAATATTTTGTCTTTTGTGCTGTTTTAGTTGAATACAGATCAAAAGGCAGTTTTGTCCCATTTTTTTGACAAAAAAATTATTTTTTGTCAGTCTTTCAGACTTTTGTGTGGAACGTTATTCGACAAATATCTTATTACTCATTCATGCACTGTTTTCCTTGTTTGGGTAAAAATGTCAAGTTGAACTTAAAGGTCACAGTGATCAGACGTGGAATAGAACTGGAAATTAGAAATGGATTCATGTAAAATAAATGAAAGAGATTATGAGGTATGGGGGGGGGGGGGCTATAGCCGTGCAAACGTAAAATCTTTTATAATCAAGTCAGATTTATACTGAAATAGTATTTCCTTATAACTCATTACTTTAAAGAGGACAGGATTTATTTTTAAGGACTACAGCAGATGTTTTGTATTACTGCTGCTGTAATATAACCAACGTGTGACAACCACTATTAACACCTGTATGTAGTTAGCTTATTATAACTTCCCTATAATAACTACATTTAATAAGCTAATAAGCTTGTTGTATGTCTTATTATAAAAGTACGTCTCCCCGTTGTAGACAGACAGGCAGAAAGACAGACACATATGGAATTGTCCCCCTTTGTAGACAGACAGATGGGCAAACAGACAGACATAGAGTTGCCACCTCTTCTTTATAGACAGACAGACATGAAGTGCCACTTACTCCTTCTTAAATAGGCAGACAGACAGATCTAAAGTGCCCCTTGCCCCTCTTTAGACAGCCAGAAAGACATACAGACATGGAGTTGCCCCCTTTCCTCTATAAACAGACTGATAGACAGACAGACATGGAGTGCCTCTTTCCCCTCTTAATTTAGGAGGACAGACAGACATACAGACATGGAGTGCCTCTTTCCCCACTTAATTTAGGAGGACAGACATACAGACATAGAGTGCGCCTTTCCCCTTTTTAGACTGACAAATATTAAGTTGCCCCTCTCCCCTCTGTAGACAGACAGACGGACAGACATGGAGTGTCACTTTCTCCTCTGTAAACAAACACAGACATGGAGTGTCACTTACTCCTCTTTAAACAGACAGGCAGACAGACAGACAGACAGACATGAAGTGCCCATTTCTCCTTTTTAGACAGACAGACGTACATGGAGTGCCCATTTTTCCCCTTTCAGACAGACAGACAGGTAGACATCAAGTTCCTGTTTGCTCTCTGTAGATAGACAGACAGACATGGAGAGCCACTTTCTCCTCTTTAGACAGACAGGGAGTTGCCCCCTCTTCTCTACAGACAGACATGAAGTCTGTCTTTCTCCTCTTTAGACAGACATCCCCCCTCTTTAGACAGAAAGAGAGACAGACATGGAGGAGGGGGCAACTCCACGTTTGTTTGTCTGTCTGTCAGTCTGTCTATAGAGGGTAAAGTGGCACTCTATGTCTGTATGTCTAATATGGAGTAAGTGGTACTCCATGTCTGTCTGTCTATAGAGGGGGCAATAGCAACTCAATGTCTGTCTATCTGTCAGTCTGTCTATAGAGGGGAGGGGGCAATTCCATATATATTTATCTGTCTACCGATCTATAGAGAGGAGGGGGCAATTACTTGTTTGTCTGTCTGTCTGTCTGTCTGTCTGTCTAAAGAGAGGACAGTAGCAACTCAATGTCTGTCTATCTGTCAGTCTGTCTATAGAGAGGAGGGGGCAATTCCATATATAGTTACTGTATCTGTCTACCGATCTATTGAGAGGAGGGGGCAATTACTTGTTTGTCTGTCTGTCTGTCTAAAGAGAGGACAATAGCAACTCAATATCTGTCTATCTGTCAGTCTGTCTATAGAGGGGAGGGGGCAATTCCATGTTTGTTTGTCTGTCTGTCTGGCTAAAAAGGGGACAGTCTTTAGGCTAGGTCCAAGCCAAATCACAAGTCTTTAGACTAGAGTTCGAGTTGCCCCCTCCTCTCTGTAGATAGGTAGACAGATAAATAGATATATAGACAGATGTGAAGTTGCCACGTTCCCTTGACCGACAAACACACAAATATTGAGTTGCCTTTTTATAGACAGACAGACAAATTGACACCTTCCCCTCCAACACCCCATCTCCATTCTTCTTGGAAGGCTTTTTGTCAGACTTTATAGTGTATCTGTGGGAATACCAATTCAGTCTTAAGAGAGTTTAATGTAATGTAAAACAAATTGTGCCTTTAATGTTTGACAACAGTTTAGGGAAGGCTCCTTCCCACAGTGGTATCTGAGCTCAAATTTCCGCTGTCATAGCCCAGCATTCTAGGAATAACCATCCAGCTCCACATCTGTCTCTGTTTATGCACCTCTTTATACATATAAAAAAAAGCCTGTACAGATGTTTTTAAAATGATTAAATTTGTACCCGGATGTCTAAGAAAAGTAAAAGATCTGACCTACATATATTACATATTTTAAATTGTTTATTAGAGGCAGAAAAGAATGCGCTATACAGACTATTACTCATGGCCTTGCTGCCTAATTCCTGTCATAATGAAGCCTTACACAACCACACAGAGCCATTGAACACTCAGCTGGGGAAGATAAATGGAGTAAATTTCAAATGACACACAATCACAGATACAACAAATAGTCCAGGACACTTCATAAAACTCTGGACTGAAAATAATGATGATAATTCTTAATGAAACTCTTTCTTACCCATTTTCTTTAAAACTCCACAACCTACTTTTAGATTTTACCTCACTGTCATTTTATTATTATATTATTATATAACTGCCTTGGACAATATGATGGGAAACATATTGTGTGCTTGTATTTTCTTTGTTTGTTTCCTGCACTGATCAAACCACCTCCTTTTTTTTTCACACACTGTCCATTTTTTCAGCTCCACTTACCATATAGAAGCACTACATACTGTTTTAGCCTGCTTTCACCCGGTTCTTCAATAGTCAGGACCACCACAGAGCAGGTGTTATTTAGGTGGTGGATCATTCTCAGCACTGCACTGACACTGACATGGTGGTGGTGTGTTAGTGTGTGTTGTGCTGGTATGAGTGGATAAGACACAGCTAAAGTTTTTAAATACCATGTCCACTCACTGTCCACTCTATTAGACCTAAAACCTAGTTGGTCCACCTTGTAGATGTAAAGTCAGAGACGATCGCTCATCTATTGCTGCTGTTTGAGTTGGTCATCTTCTAGACCTTCATCAGTGGTCACTGGACGCTGCCCACGGGGCGCTGTTGGCTGGATGTTTTTGGTTGGTGAACTGTTCTCAGTCCAGCAGTGACAGGGAGGTGTTTAAAACTCCATCAGCGCTGCTGTGTCTGATCCACTCATACCAGCACAACACACACTAACACACCACCACCATGTCAGTGTCACTGCAGTGCTGAGAATGATCCACCACCCAAATAATGCTGTTTTTCAATGGTGTTTTTCAGTGCCCCCCCCCCCCCCCCCCCCCCCAGGACCACTACAGAGTAAATATTATTTAGGTGGTGGATCATTCTCAGCACCGCAGTGACACTGACATGGTGGTGGTGTGTTAGTGTGTGTTGTGCTGGTATGAGTGGATAAGACAAAGCAATGCTGATGGAGTTTTTAAATACTCACTGTCACTGCTGGACTAAGAATAATCCACCAACCAAAAATATCCAGCCAACAATAGATAAGCGATAGTCTCTGACTTTACATCTACAAGGTGGACCAACTAGATAGGAGTGTCTGATAGAGTGGACAGTGTCTGATCCTCTCATACCAGCACAACACACACTAACACACCACCACCATGTCAGTGTCACTGAAGTGCTGAGAATGATCCACCACCCAAATAATACCTGCTCTGTAGTGGTCCTGGGAGAGTCCTGACTATTGAAGAACAGCATAAAAGGGGGCTAACAAAGCATGCAGAGAAACAGATGGACTACAGTCAGTAATTGTAGGACTAAAAAGTGCTCCTATATGGTAAGTGGAGCTGATAAAATGGACAGTGAGTGTCATAATGTTATGCCTGATCGGTGTATAATGCGGAACTTTTGGTTAGTCATGATTAGCAAATGTGTCTCACATGCCCCACGCGTCTCTGTAATGATCAGACAGGAAGTAAACAGCTGTGCTCTTTGGCGTGTTATTTAGCAGCGTTACATAAAATGATGCTTGCTCAGGCGCAAGGATGGCTCTGATTACCTATAAAGATTCCATCGGGAGGGTTTGTGTTTGCGATCCGGTATGATAGGGAAGAGAGCTCTGCTTGGTGTGTGATCCATATTTATTAATTAATTAATTTAATTTATTATTTATTATTTCTCCCCCGATTTAGTGTAGCTAATTAGTGTTCTCCTGCTGGGGATCCTGATCGCGTGTGAGGAGGGTATATTTGGCTTTGCCACGCACCCTCCGACGCATGACACAGTCCCTCGACCCCTTGTAATTTGCCCATACCTCGGCGGGGCGAATTAAGCCAAATATCACGCACGTAGAGCAACACATTGATCTTCATGCTCCTCCACTTCTGTACAGGCGCCTAATCAGATCCCTTACACAGAGTTAAAGTCCCCACCCACTTATTAGTTTGGTTTTTCCCACCCAGCAGACTGGTGGTCAATTTTGTCTGCTGCGAACACTGCCAATTATGCCCAATAAAGGGCGCCCAGCCGACCGGTAGCAGAGCTAAGATTCAAACCTGGAGAGTTTCCCGCTGAGCCACCTGGGTACCTCATGTGATCTATATTTAATAGACGACCACAGACTACTATAGGATTTTAAGTAAAACTGCAAGATGAATGATACACAAGGGTTGGTAATCCAGTCAGTGCCCATGGTCATTGTGAGCCTGCTGGACATCCCATTCCAAAACCATAGGCATTAAAATGAAGCGATGAGGGCTTTCCCCATCATGTTGTCAGTGGTAGCTCAGCGGTTAAGGTACTGGACTTGTAATTGGTGGGTAGCCAGAAAGTTGCTGGTTAAAGCCTCCCTCCGCCAGGCTGCCACCATTGGACCCTTGAGCAGAGCACTTAACCCTCGGTTGCTTTAACCGTTTTTGATCACAATTGTAAATTGAATCAAAGCGTCAACTAGATTCCATAAAGGGTAGCACTGTCGCCTCACAGCAAAAAAAACCTGGGTTTGATTCTCAGGTAAAGCAGTCTGGGTCCTTTCTGTTTGGA
Source organism: Trichomycterus rosablanca (assembly GCF_030014385.1). Lineage (NCBI taxonomy): Eukaryota > Metazoa > Chordata > Actinopteri > Siluriformes > Trichomycteridae > Trichomycterus > Trichomycterus rosablanca. The sequence continues at coordinate 1,768,040 of NC_086011.1, forward strand.
GTTTGTATGTTCTTCCAATGTCAGGTGAATTGGAGCTACTAGGTGTGAGTGTTCATGTGTTTGCCCTGTGATGGACTGGCGACCTGTTTGGAGAGTTTCCTGTCTTTTGCCCAGTGAATTGCACCCACTGTGACCCTGACCAGGATAAAGCAGTGGTAAAACAGACGATAGATAGGTAGCATCAACCCCCTCAGTTGAGACAGGTCATAGATGGGGCCTGTGCCTCCGGAAGTCCACCACTATCTTTTTAGTTTTGGAGGTGTTCAGCTGAAGATGGTTTCACCCACACCATGACACACAGTTATCCACCAGGCCCCTGTACTCTTCCTCCTGCCCCTCCTTCCCAATACACCCCACAATTGCAGTGTAATCTGAGAACTTCTGCATGTAGCATGACTCAGAGTTACACTTAAAGTCGGAAGTGTACAGGCTAACCAAACAGGGTAAACAAAGTACAGTTCCCTGTGGTGCACCAGTGCTACTGACTACTGATAAGCCGTCCTTAGACCTGACACACTGTGGTCTGTCTGTGAGGGAGTCCACGCCAGGTCACCAGGAATGAGTCCACTCCCATGTTCGACAGTTTGTCTCTTAATAGGAGGGCCTGGATTGTGTTGAACACACTGGAAAACATGATTCTTACCGCTCCGCTTTCCTTGTCGAGGTGAGAGTAGGCTCCTTGTAGCATATAGAGAATGGCATCCTCTACCCCCACCTTCTCCCAGTAGGCAAACTGCAGTCAAGTCAAGTCAACTTTATTTATATAGCGCTTTTTACAATAGACATTGTCTCAAAGCAACTTTACAAAATCCAGGACCAACAGATACAAAAACCCCTGTTGAGCAAGCCGAGGGCGACTGTGGCAAGGAAAAACTCCCTGAAAATTACAGGAAGAAACCTTGAGAGGAACCAGACTCAGCAGGGCCCATCCTTCTTGGGTGGGGCGGTCTGGAGGATACTTTAAATAAATAGGATTTACACAAATCATACAAACACAGAATTAAATGAACTAAAAGTTATAACTGGCAGTAAATAAATAAATAAATAAATAATAATAGAGTTGTTATTCGCTCTAGTCTTCAATAAAGTCTGTAGTGAGTTCTTGTCATCCTTGGTGCAATTACTCCAGACCCGTCACATCCGGCAGGAGCAGCATCGTTGGCACTGCAGTCTCGACTTTAATCCTTAACCTCGGCGGGTAAATAGGTTTCCATCAGAATGCCCTCGGGGTAAAACAACAGAGAATGTAGTTAATAATGTACAATGCTAGTTAAGTAAAACAGTTTTACAGTGAGTTTCAGACTCCGGCAGCCCTAATTATTACAGCATAACTAAAAGGTAGAGCAAGCAGGTAACAAGGTCATGAAGGCTTTCACAAGACATCAGCGTCCACCTCCCCTACCCAAACCAGAGTGATCGGACAAGAGAGGCAGAACGACAGCAACCCAACATCCCTGATCACCACAAGTTTCTATGACCAAGAACCCCCAAACTCTGCACCTTTGTCTATACTAAGCCTGAGAAAATAAATATGTTTTCAGTCTAGACTTAAACATTGAGACTGTGTCCGAATCCCGAACAGAGGCAGGAAGATTATTCCAAAGTTGTGGAGCTTTGTAAGAAAATGCTCTTCCACCAGCCGTTATCTTTTTAATTCTAGGAACTATAAGTAACCCTGCATCTTGTGAGCGCGTGCTGGGTTGTAGTGATTAATAAGTTCACTCAGATACTGTGGAGCCAGACCATGTAGCGCTTTATAGGTTAGTAAAAGTATTTTGTAATCAATGTGGAATTTAACTGGCAGCCAGTGAAGAGATGATAGAACAGGACTGATATGATAAAATTTTCTAGTTCTAGTTAGCAGTGGGTCCAGTGCGTGATGGACGACTGGTAGCGACTGGTCTGAAGTCGTTTGGCATGCTGGGGTGTGCTTTCTTGAGGACTGGGAAGACACATGATGT